>NW_026898112.1:0-42864 GCF_033153095.1 Gastrolobium bilobum
AACCAACAGAGTCTCAATAGAGAAATCCATAAACTGATGCTAAAAGCATAAGACAGTAAACAAGATCCAACATCCAATTATAGCAGCATATCATCATAAGCAGCATAAACATGTAACATCTATCAGCTAAGCTCTGGCCTCCTGCCACTAGAGGTCTCAACCCTCGCATTACCTGAACCTGAAATAAGCATTCCCCAATAGTGGGGTGAGATCTCTAAACCAGAAATCTCAGTAAGACAAGGGGTCCTCAAGGATCTTCCACCCGAAGCTCACATACATGTGCAATATAAGTTCTAAAAGCAGTAACTCAGTATAAGTTCCAAAACTATGCAGTGCAGCAGATATTCATGACATGTGTGTTTAACTATTCTACTGGCCAGAGAAATGCAGGAATACGTCTATTACCTACAGATAGTACAAGGAACACCGCTTGCACCTCACCCACATCCTCACCATATTGTATGTACTACATACTCATGCTTACCGTATAGGTCCGAGGACACGAAATCTTACCTTGCAAGCTAGCTATCCCAGCCAAGAGTCCTCACAGCTCAACGTCCAGAAAAAGTACAATCACAATCTGTTTGGACCAATAATTATATCAATATACAACTCTACAAGCATACAATATAAAGACAACGCATTTCCTTTAAGTTTTACATCTTAAGGCTTCACACAAAGCCACAAGTCCTTAAACACTTGATTCTGACTTAGATTGATAATTACAGAAGTCCAACTTCATCAATCTGGAGTCCACAAACCCCCAATAGCCTACTGTATGAACAGTGCAACTACTGTTCTTTGAAATCCCAGAATATCCAGATATTCGTCGGGGGCATATCCGGATATCAAATATCCGAATATCTCTCTAGAAATATCCTGATATCCAGATCCCCATATCTGGATATCAATATCGGGATATTTCACGATCAAATATCCGGATATTTCGCGACAGAATGCAGTTTCTGCATTTCGCGAAGATATCCTTCCAAAGTTCCATTTTTAACACTTATACGCGTTAAAGCATGCGTTTTTAGGCACATTAAGGTTCATACAACTGTTGGTTACATGTTTAACTCATTAAACGTACCAAGACATCTCCTTTAAGCATAAATTTCGTTGTTGGACTTTCTAAGGTTCTTGCTCGAGATGAGAAACAACTTTGAAATAGAGTTATTCCCATGATCAAGATTAAATGGGAAGGATTGACACCTGAGGATTCAACATGGGAGCGGGAGGATGATATTCTCTGGCGATATCCCGATTTTGATATCAGGTATGATCCTATTCCGAGGACAAAATCTTTTTAAAAGGTGTGGTGAATATAATAACCCTAATTATATTACTTTTAAATTATAGGGCTATAATGAGGATCTTATGGTCATAAATGGAATGAGAATGAAATTCTAAGAATTTTGATACCCATATTAAGGGTATTATGCACAGATAAATTTTCATCTGTTAATTTTAATGTTGACGCAATAACAGTCAGTAGAATAGCTCCAAGTTAGCAAATTATAGTTAGAGAGCTAATCTAATGATATAAACATCACGAATGAAGTTAGGATATGATTTGATGAAGATTGATACCCATATTGGGGTATTGTTGCAAAGTTACTTCTGCCGGATATTTTGTACTGCTGTAGTAGCAGCCGGTAGAATCCTGGAACGGGAAAAATATGAGAAAATGAAAATAAAGACCAATATATGCCTAACAAGTCATAATTAGACCAAAAAAGTTAAAGTTAAGAAGATTAAGAAATCTGGGTACAGTTAAGAACACCGATAAAGACTACAGTTCAATTAAACAACTATTAGTGGATTTGTGATCTACTAATCAAATTTTTAAGTTATGAATATGATAATTAGACAAAATTAATGTTAAGAACTTAAAGTTACGGTCTTGGGGGTTTTCGGGTAAAAATTTGACGACGGTTCAGATAAAAATTATGCCAGGTCTCACTAAAGGACAAAGTGCCACTAAAGTGACATGGCACCACTAATTAGGGCACCCTTCCCCTTCCCCCTCATTCTGAATCAGCAGCCCCCTTCTCACTTATCTCTAAAATTAAAACTTCAAACTTTGCTAACTTCTCTCTAAGATTCCACCTCCAAAACTTTTCCAAATCACCAAATCTCTTTCACCAAACTTGTTCCCCTCACTCTCCTCTTCACAACCATACCGTTTTCATGGTGTGAAGCAAAATTTCATGGTCAATATCCTCATGAACAGCCACAGTTTTAAAGGTTCAAGGAGCTATGGAGTTGTGTTCTTGAGTTATTTTGAAGAACATCACTTGTGTGTTTGATTCTCTTGAGTTTTTGTGTAATTTTCCTAAACTTTTCTTGAAAAATTTCATCTTTCTCTCTTGTGTTCATGAGCTCTAACTCTTGAGCATGTTTTTGAAGGTGTGTTCTTGTTTAAAGGAGCATCTTTGTTGGTAAAAAGTGGAGCTTGGAGCTAAAAGTGTGAGCTTGAAGATGTAAGCTTTCCTTTGGAAAAATATGACCCAAAAATCCTTTCCTCCTCCCTTTTAATCCCCGGTTTTGTCTTGTGTTTGGGGAAAATATTGTTTAAAATTTTTAAAGAAGAGTTTTGATGATTGTTCTTGAGGGTGTGTGTGTTTTGAACCAAGAAATGATTGACTTGATATGTAAAGGTACAACCTTTGGATTCTTGTATGGATTTTGTGGAAAAGGATGAACTTGGACCCTAAAAGGGGTGTTATAAAAACCGGCCCGGACCGGCCGGTTCAAACTAGAAACCGGTGAACCGGTCACATGACCGGTCCGAGCCACTTAATGGATCTTTCAAGTCATTGAACCGGTGCGAACCGGATTAAACCGCTTTGACTCGGCGGTTTTTTGCAAAAACCGGTAACCACGGTTGGATAGAGACAACCAGGCAAAGTGACTACCACGAGCCGTGAGACACAGCAAGCTTTATGGTTTTCATACGATGTCATATTATATATAAAGAGTAATATTTCTATTATTTTAGACGATGTCGGACTCATTTATTTTTCCAGACTTCAATCTCCATATTTCTAATATGTCTGGTCAGTTCAACTTCAATGGTGGCAATATTCAACTGGGTCTGGACTTGGTTGACCTGAGGGAATGAACAGTGGAACCGAGAGAGGAGTTCTGATTCAGCTTTAGAGACTGTGGGGTGAGGAATGATGAGAGTGACTTGGCAATGGTGGTGAACAAGCAACGCAGCTAGCCTTAGAAATAGTGTAAGATGGCCCATGCCAGCGCTTGGCAAGAGAGCCACATGAACTATAGGAGCAAGGGACATGCTTTTCAAAGTGATGTTGGCTATGATTTCTGCTCTCACTTTTTCTATTGAAGTTGGTGGATAGAAAAATGTTGCAGAGAAGAGAGACATCTGAATAAATATAATATAAAGTTCACAGATTAAATGTTTGATATAACTTTGCTAATTGCTTGCATATGAAATCATCACCATGGACCTTTCGAAGATCAATTCTGGAAAAAAAAAACTTTAACAAAAAGATGTGACCTTCACCGCTTCATTCTCAGATGAAGTGAGTCTTTGTTATATATAGGCTAAAATATAATATAAAAAATTGCTGGAGCTGGTAAAGCTTGTACATGAATGATTTTACTTTTTAGGTAAACATATGTAAATGATAACAATTAATATAGTGTTGAAAATTTTCATAAAATTCAAGGTAATTTAATAAGGATCAGAAACCCCACTACCATCTTTTCAGCTTCCATTAATGAAAGGAAACAAATTTCATAAAAGATGTTCACATGATTTTCTCATTTTAAAATAATTTTATAACTTCATAAATACAATTTTTTTTTTTAATTTATTCAACGATTTAGGTCGAGTCGAGCAACATTACAATGAACATAAAGAACTTGCTAACAAGTCACTAATTAAGTTGAAATAATCCCACTTGTTGCCATTATTTTTATTTTTTATTTTTTTTACATGTATTTTAATATGTTTATAATTTTTTTAATATAAAATTTATAAATTTATATATATTTACCGAGTCATGCGATTGAACCAGTGACCCAGTACCTCGACCGGTTCAATAACCGAGTCGAGTTTAATAACATTGCCCAAAAGAGACACATGATGATTCTATCCTCTTGAGTATAAGGTGGATTAGTTGTGTTAAAAATAAGGTAATCATGAATTAGTGTATTAATTAAGTGTTGGGACTAATTAACTAAAGAAAAGACAAAGAAACAAGCATAAAAACCTTAATTTACACCTTAACTTTGGAGGGTGATATCGCCCTCATCCCTTGGTCAAATGAGGCTCATGATACCTCATTTTAAAGCTGGAGATGTCATATATATTTTCATAAAATTGAGAGGAATATGTGATGTGGTTTGTTCAGAAAGTGAATTTGAGTCCCAGACTGCCCAAACTCACGTCGAGCAGGGATAATTCCAAAGGTCCAACTTCTAAAATTCATATCTCTCTCATTAATTTTTCAAATTAAGCTTATGATATCTCTAATTAAAGCCCTAGGTTTCCACTACAACATATTAAAATTTGAAAGAAATGAGACTTCTGGAACTCTCACAGGGACGAAAACCGTGAGGGATGTTGGGATCCCCTGCACTGCCTAAAAATAGATTTGTGAGTTGAACTTCCAAAAATCATAACTTGAGTTATATAGCTCTGATTAAGGTGTGTGATACCTTGTTGGAAATTTAATTGATTCTAGATTAACATACTAAAATATGAGAGTGTTATAACAAGTAAGTTGGACACAGGGATTAGAAAACAGAAGCGTGTACAGTTATAGGAAAAGCGTAAAAGTGATATTTAGGCGAAGGGAATTTATGGGAACCCTTAGCAACTTATAATAATTAATGATCAAGTTTATGAAGGATATATTTGGATGGTAAATGTCTTGATCAGTTGTAAGTTAAGTGAAAAATGCCTTAATCTAAGAGAGTTTATTAATGGACTAAGGGTCTAATTAGTTATTGTGGATTTAGTGAACAATTCCTTATGAACTAAAATCATGTAATTAAGTAATAAATGGTCTAGACTTGTAATGGGCATATTATTGGCATATAAGTATGGAATGTGGAATCATTAAATGGTTAAGTCCTGTATATGACTCGATTAATTACTATGTAATTAATGATGTGAATGGTTCATACTCTAGATGTTCCTAGAGAACCTTGCACTTGAGGATTTATTGGAGCATACGTGTTTTACTGTTGGAGTTGGGCTTGTGATAAGCTCCTAGTTCTAGTTGACTCTTCTCCCTTGTGGCCCCACCATGATAGTGGGCATTATGGTTGTATTGTATGAAAGTATATGGTATGATGTATATGTGCATTCATTCACATTCATATAAATGTTATATGATCTTGATGTTATGATGATGCACTGATGATATATGTTATGAGGATCCTAGCCAGTGATTATGGTATTTAGGCTGCCTATGACTTGACTCTGGGAGCTATTTCATACTGAGGTTGTGTTGACTGTCTATGTCTTGACCCTGGAGTCACACATGTGTAACCGTCTATGGCTTTGACCCGGGGGTTACACAAGGATGATATGATGATGCTATGTTTATCCTGTATGTCTGTATTATATGCTTTATATCTGACTTTTCATGCAGGAAGTGGGCTCAGGGGATTAGAGGATCCTCTATGAACCTTGAGCTTACTGAGATGTTGTTATCTCACCCCGTTTAGGGACATTAATTCAGGTACCCAGAGTAGCGGTGATGCGTCTAGGGGCAAGGCCCCCGCATTGGAGTAGTTGATGATGCAGCTGATATTTTATATTATGTTTAGAATTTATGACGACATGTGGATTTGTTAACATGCTTAATTATTGTATTGAGATTATGTTATGGATTTATTTAGGCTCATGATTGTATCCTCGGAGCCATGGATTATTTACTGATATTATGTTTAGAATTAATATAGAATTGATGTATGGATTTATTAATTTGGGCACAGAGCCATTATGTATGTACTGACCCTAGATGGGGATTGCAGTCCGTGTGGGACTTGCAAGCTGTCTGTTATATAATTATGTCTATAAGGTGTACTTGTGTGTGAGATTCTTATCTCCTAGTTATCCGTTAAACAACCGTTATGATGTCCGTGAGACTCTGGCAGGAATGACACTTGTTGTCATATCTGGTTAGTCAATGGCCACTAATATTGGCTAACGGGATTAATTAGTAGTTGTATGTTTGAATTTACACTTTCGCAGTATTTCATGTGAACGTTTTCAGAAATATTTTGGAAAAAGTTTATTCGTATTTTTACGAGACGTTTTATTAATTTTAAATAAAATCTTCCGCTGAGTACGTTATAATATCATGATGTTAACAACCGGAGGACTACGGGGTGTTACACAACCCAAGAAAGTACAACCAAATCTCTACCATGGATTAAAGCCAAAAATCAAATAAAAGCATTGATTTTTATAAAAAGAATTATATAGGATACACATGTCAATAATAACAAATATAGAAACCTAGGTGCCATATTTTACAATGCTAATTATTACATGAAAATTGTAAATCAAAACTAGATCCACATCAAAACTCGCAACCAGGCTCTGATACCAATTGTAGGAGCAATTGCATCATACGGAAGCGTTAAGACAATTGCGGTTTGGATGTAATGGATCATCATGGTTTTATTATTTACCTCTTTGATGGCGCAGATGTGAGATGATGATGTTCCACACGCTTGAGTCCTTTGCGTCACAACACGAACTCACGAACTGTTGTGGTAAACCTTCCAAACTATCTCTCGAGGAGGAAGGGGAAGTGTGTGGGCACCAATCAGATTTGAGCTTGCCCCTTTTTCTCAAAATGACCTCTGAGGCTGATGACTTAAGTGGTAGTACTTATATGGGTTCCAAGAAACCCTAGCCCAAAGCTCATTGGGCTCTAGGTTTCTTGGGCTCTTCTCATACTAATAGCCCATTTAGGCTTTAGCAAAAGAGCACAAACCCAACACATTATCCTTTAATTCATCATTATTAATTTAATTGGGTACAAGATATAGTTAATAAAGATCATTAAACAATGTATCTGAACAAATATTATGAAGATGAACTTCAAATTGAAATTGAGGAATGATATTGCATTATGAAGTCATATTTAATCAAATAACTAACTGAAATTAAGTTGCTCTTGTAATTATAACTTGTATTCACTTCACAAATTTGTATAGAAACATGTATACGGTGGATAACATCTAAAACAAATAGGAAGACTACTTCTCTTGTGCTTCCAACCTTAAAATATGGAAGAGCTCAATAGTATGGAAGTAGTACGGTGAGTCTAAGGTGAAATAGGTTGAGAAGCAAATACAATATTAGCCCCTCTTTTTGATAAGGTGATAATTTTACTTGAGTTGTTTTACTTTTGAATCTACGAAATGCCAAGAGTGGCTTATACATCCTCTTGGAGTGCTGTCTGTGTCATCGATTAGGATCTCTTGCATTGGGGCAAAAATTTGCATGTTACATGCTACAATCAGTTATTCTTAACATTAATATTCAACAATTAATTCTCTTTGTCATTAGTGGTGTCTTAGATGTCTAGGACTTTATCTCTGAAATTCGTAGTTGCTCCTCCCTCCAATACGTAATTGGCACCAGCAATGTTATAAAGGAATTTTCAAAAGGCTCTAAATTATGTTAAGGAATAATATAAAATAATAAAGTACCCTCCACCAATGGTTTGACTTTTTTAGGTGAATTAATTTTTACATGTTATGTTATGAGGATGAATTTGAATGGTGATATTACGAGATCAATTCTCATTATGCATGTATGACAAAGTTGTATGATATTTTAGCATGCCCCTTTTGCATAAGTATACAAGGAATACAAATTGGAGGAAAAATAATTTAACCTGAGAGGCTCCGTTTGAGATGAATTTTCACTTTGCAAATATGCATGCTTAAATAATTCCATCCTTTAACAATTGATAATAACATTGCTCGAAAAATTCCAATTATTAAGTATATATAAGAAAATTCATGATCAGGGCTAGATGCTTATTTACCGTTTCCTTAATTAATACGGTAGACGAAAAATGAAAATACTGCATATATACTATACATAAATCACATCTTATTAATATAAAATTCCAACTAATATGCTTATGATGAACAATAAAAATGCTGCATATATATATATATATATATATATATATATATAAAAATCACTCCCCATCAAATTTCACTTTTACATTACAAAGAAGCATATATATCACCGGCTCACACTGTTGACAACGCTGGATATATACTATAGATAATCACAGCTTATTAATACACAATTCCAAACAACATAGAGAAGTCCAAAATGTATATGACATTTCAAGACTAAAACAAGCACGAAGAAAAAATGGGGAGCTGTTGAAACAAACTGAAAGAGTTCTTAAAGCAAATCTCTCGCAATGAGAATTGTAAGCAGAAAGGCAAAGAGTCCACCCATCACTGCATGATTACTGAGTCCTTCTGCATGATTAAAAGGTAAAGTGAAAGGATCATATTTTAGGAGATCAAGACCAGCAACACCCGCAACTAAAACAATTAAAAAAGCTGCGAACAATGTGAATTTGATTGGTGAAGCCATACTTGAAACGACCTGAATATAATTGGTTTGTAATGGCACCAGTAATTAAACACAGAAAATAGCTCAACAAGAAGGGAAATTAATACTGAAAACCTCATATATTGCTGAATAGCTACAAACAGAAATTGCAGCATTACAATGGTGCCATTCTATGGACCTTAATTGAATCAGAAAAAAACAACTATCCGTAAATGAACTACCCGCTTGAGTGTTCCAGATTTCCCCCAGCTAAGAGACTGCCCCTGCCTCAATAGCCAACCTCTCTAAAAGCTCAATACAAATCTCATACCCTTTAACTGTTTCCTCGCACACTATATCTGCTCCCTTTCCCTTGCATTTTCCATCCCCCCTTCCACTAATTCCTCTCCATTCACAGCCTGCCATGTGGCATTTTTTATAACCAACTCTCCCTTATTTTCCTGCTGTTCACGTGCCACTAGTTTGCTCCCTTCCTTCTTTCCCTTGCTGCCCTTCCTTTGATATATCTTCTTATAAGGCTCTATTTGAGAACAGCCCACTTGTGGAAGCCCATCAATACCCCCCCCCTCAACTACTACCTTGTCCTCAAGGTAGAATAGAGGAAATTGATCTTGGACATCCTCCATCATCTCCCATGTACTTTCAGACTCCGGAAGGCCCTCCCATTGAATTAATAACTCCATCTTGCCATTCAGCAATCTTCTGGCCTGTAAGGTTTTCATTGGTTTCACTCTCAACTCTAATTCATCAGACAAACACTTCGGTAGCTGTAACACCGTAGTAGAAGCACAAACAGCTTTCTTCAATTGTGATACATGAAAAGTAGGATGAACTTTGGAGTATGAAGGCAGCTCTAATTTGTAAGCCACTGGTCCTACCCTCTCCAATACTGAAAAAGGACCATAGAACCTGGGACTAAGTTTTTGATTCAGTCTCTTAGCCAAAGATCTAAGTTTGTATGGCTGAATTTTTAAATATACCTTTTCCCCCACTTGAAACTCCACCTCTCTCCGTTTTTTATCAGCCTGTACTTTCATTCGCTCTTGAGCAACTAACAAATTATTTTTCAAATCAGTAAGAATAGCATTCCTTGCTTGTACCCACTGATCGACAGCTGCCACCGGAGTGCTGTTACCTTCCAAATGTAAAATGGAAGGAGGATCCCTTCCATACAATGCCTTGAAAGGGGTCATTTGAGTAGATCTATTGAAAGACGAATTAAACCAAAATTCAGCCCATGGTAACCACTTCGCCCAACTCTTGGGGTGACCGTTAATGAAGCAGCGCAAATAAGTTTCCAATGTGCGGTTGACAACTTCGGTTTGACCATCCGTTTGGGGATGATATGCCGAACTAAACTTCAACTTGGTGCCTGCCAATTTAAAAATTGCTGCCCAAAATTTGCTCATAAATACCCTGTCTCGATCGGAAATGATTGATCTAGGGAACCCATGCAATCTAACAATCTCTTTAATGAATAATTCTGCCACATCTTGAGCAGTATAAGGATGCAGCAATGTTAGGAAATGAGCGTATTTCGTGAACCTATCCACTACTACCAATACTGTATCCACCCCCCTAGATTTAGGAAATCCTCCAATGAAATCCATTGAAATATCTTCCCACACAATTGAAGGAATAGGCAGCGGCTGGAGGAGTCCACCAGGCATCAAATTGTCATATTTCTGCTGTTGACAAATATTGCATTCCTGCACAAACTTTGCAATATCCCTACTCATACCTTTCCAATAAAAAACTGCTGAAATCCTCTTGAAAGTCCGCAATGCTCCCGAATGTCCACCCCAAGGAGAAGAGTGGAACTCTTGTAAAATCAAAGGAATACTTGCAGAAGCCTTGGGAATCACCAATCTATTTTTAAACCACAAACAACCTGACCTCACGTGATACCCCGGATGGGATTCACTGTCCAGTAGCACCTCCAACATGATTTTATGAGTCCCCTCATCATGTAAAACCTCCTCTGCTATAGTACACAGATCTGGGCTTGTCACTAAAGTTAATTCCCTACACTCCATTACCCTTGACAACGCATCTGCTGCTTTATTTTCTACACCCGGTTTAAATTGGATTTCAAAATCGAAACCCATCAATTTGGCCACCCATTTCTGTTGATTTTCCATCATTACCCTTTGCTCCGTAAGATACTTAAGACTCCTCTGATCCGTGCGTATAATAAAATGGCGTCCCATGAGATAATGACGCCATTTTTGTACAGCAAAAACAATGGCCTTCAGTTCTCTTTCATAGATGGACAGAATTCGCTCCTTTTCAGAAAATGCCTGACTTAAGAAAGCGATGGGTCTGCCTGATTGCATCAATACTGCTCCCATCCCTATCCCCGACGCATCCGTCTCAACCACAAATATTTCTTCGAAATTAGGCATAGCCAACGTAGGTAACTGAACCATTGCTGCCTTTAACTCGTCGAAAGCAGATTGAGCCTCTTCTCCCCACTTAAAATTGTCTTTTTTCAGCAGCTGTGTGAGTGGTCGAGCCATATGCCCATATCGTCTCACAAATCGACGGTAATAGCCCGTCAGCCCAAGAAATCCACGTAGAGCTTTCAAATTCTGAGGGATTGGCCACGTGCTTATGGCGTCCAGCTTACTGGGGTCAGCCTTAACTCCTCCTCTGGTAATTAAATGGCCCAAATAATCCAATTCTTCTTTGGCAAAACTGCACTTCTTGTAATTCGCGTGCAAATGGTTTGTTCTGAGAATTTCCAGCACAGTGCGCAAATGCCCTATATGCTCATCACTATTCATGCTGTACACCAAAATATCATCAAAGAAAACTAGCACAAATTTTCGTAAATAAGGCTTGAAAACAGTATTCATCAAAGACTGGAATGTTGAGGGTGTGTTACACAAACCAAAAGGCAATACTAAATATTCATAATGCCCCTCGTGAGTGCGAAAGGCAGTTTTCTCAATATCTTCCTCCCTCATCCTTATTTGATTATTCCCAGATTTAAGATCTAGTTTGGAAAAAATTCCTGCTCCACCCAATTCATCCAACAATTCATCAATTAAAGGTAGCGGGAATTTGTCAAGTACAGTTACCTTATTAAGAGCCCTATAGTCAGTGCAGAAACGCCAACTCCCGTCCTTCTTCTTCACCATAATTAAGGGACTAGAATACGGGCTAGTACTGGGTCGAATCATCCCTGCAGCAAGCATGTCCTTCACAAATTTCTCAATTTCCCCCTTTTGATAATGAGGATATCGATAGGGTCTGCAGTTTGGAATGGAAGAGCCATCCTTAATGAGGATTCGATGATCACACTCTCTTTTTGGGGGCAATTCAGAGAGAGGCTGAAAGATATCCTCAAATTCTAATAGCAGCTGATCTATTTGCGGTGGGTTCTTGGAATCTGTCAACGTATCCTCCACGCCATAGCCCACTTCTATATAGAATAATTCTGCTCCCTTTCTGCGGAACCCCTCAATTTTCCCAGACGACACTCCACTGCAAGCAAGGGAAGGATCCCCCACTATGGTCACCTCAGTTCCCTTCCACGGAATTTTGAGTCTCATCTCCTTAAAATTGGCTTGTATCTCCCCCAACTCAGCCAACCATTCATACCCCAAGATTATATCTACTCCCCTCAAATCAAAGACAAAAAAATCCTGAGTCACCAGCAGTTCTGGAAGTTCCACCGTCACCTCCCTACAACGCCCGCTGCTCACTACCCGGTGTCCATCTCCAACCATAATCATGAAAGACTTCGAAGAATCCACTGGTAATTGTAAAGCTTCTGCTACGTGTGTAGCTATGAAGTTGTGGGATGCTCCAGTATCAATTAACACCACCACGTTCTGACCCTTCACCATTCCTGCTAATTTTAGAGACTTATGTGACGTCAGCCCTACCACGCTATGTAAGCCCAGCTGTACCGTCTCCTCCGTCGTCATCTCCCTCGCCACCTCCTGTAACACCACCTCATCCATTTCGTCAGCCTCTTCCTCTAAAATCATGACATGTAGCTGCGGTCCCTGACACACGTGGCCAGGAAAATAGGGTGCCTCACACCGGAAACAAAGATTGCGTCTCCTGCGTTCTTCCATTTCCTCATCGGAGAGTCGCCGGAAACGAGATCCCCGCCGCCCTTCTGTGTATCCCGTCGTTGTCGTTCGCCCCGCGTTGCTCCCTCCACCGCTTTCCTGAGTTCCTCCACGATTAGGGTGAACACTTCCACCCGTACTGCCATGGGACAGACTATTGCTGTCCGTTTGGGTCCCATTAAATTGGGCCGTGTATTGAGGCCCATTCCTTCCCTTCATTTGCGAACCCCCACCATTCCCCTTAGACTCTATGTTAGGTAATGCAGTTCTGGACCCATACCCGCTATTAAAACCTGAGCCCACACCATTTCGGCCCAACAAGGTACCAGCGCGGCCCAATATGGCCTCCCTCTCCTCTAACCGTTGCGCCAACCTCATCATCTGCGGAAGATCTGCGGGGAAATGCACACGTAAGTCTGCACGGATTTCCTCTTTCAAACCGTTGAGAAATGCAGCCTTCATGATTTCATCATCCGCGTGTTGAAGCGGAGCCGATAGGATCTCAAATTGCTCTCTGAATTCTGCCACTGACCCAACCTGCCGTAAACTCATCAACGCTTCATAAGGATTCCCAGAAGTTGAGTTGTGAAACCTCTCCAGGATTGCGTTTCAGAAACCTCCCCAATCTGCCAAGGGGTTTCTAGGTTCCCACCATTGGAACCAACTCAGAGCCTTACCTTCGAGGCAAATCGAAGCTGTCTCAACTTGCTCTTCCATTGGGATGCGGTTCACCCTAAAATAACGCTCAGCTCGAAAAATCCATCCATACGGGTCTTCACCTGAGAAATAAGGGACTTCTACCCGTCGTGCGCGTTCGTCATTGCCCTGATTATTTGCAGCACCCCCTCCTCGATTACGATCCAGGTTATGACCATTCCCAGCACCACCTCTGTTCTCCATGTTCACCTCACGGTTCTCTATTCGGTTCAACGCAGCCATCACCGTCTCTTGGAATTGAGTGA
Organism: Gastrolobium bilobum; assembly: GCF_033153095.1. Taxonomy (NCBI): domain Eukaryota; kingdom Viridiplantae; phylum Streptophyta; class Magnoliopsida; order Fabales; family Fabaceae; genus Gastrolobium; species Gastrolobium bilobum. The sequence continues at coordinate 13,650 of NW_026898112.1, forward strand.
ATCTCTCTTCCATACCTGTCATCCTCACCTCAAACCGTCGTTCGACGTCATCCATTCTATTATCCATTCGAGTACGAACCATAAAGCTCCCCCCTAGGACCGGAAGGGCTCTGATACCAAATTAATGGCACCAGTAATTAAACACAGAAAATAGCTCAACAAGAAGGGAAATTAATACTGAAAACCTCATATATTGCTGAATAGCTACAAACAGAAATTGCAGCATTACAATGGTGCCATTCTATGGACCTTAATTGAATCAGAAAAAAACAACTATCCGTAAATGAACTACCCGCTTGAGTGTTCCAGATTTTCCCCAGCTAAGAGACTGCCCCTGCCTCAATAGCCAACCTCTCTAAAAGCTCAATACAAATCTCATACCCTTTAACCGTTTCCTCGCACACTATATCTGCTCCCTTTCCCTTGCATTTTCCATCCCCCCTTCCACTAATTCCTCTCCATTCACAGCCTGCCATGTGGCATTTTTTATAACCAACTCTCCCTTATTTTCCTGTTGTTCACGTGCCACTAGTTTGCTCCCTTCCTCCTTTCCCTTGCTGCCCTTCCTTTGATATATCTTCTTATAAGGCTCTATTTGAGAACAGCCCACTTGTGGAAGCCCATCAGTTTGAATGTATAGATTTCTTCAACTGCTTCTGGCTTGAATATAGTTGGTTTAGCTGGGTTATATAGTATAGCCCGTGGACTTTTTTTATAATAATAAGCATATCCATAGCTAGCTCGAGAAAATATTATTGACCAACCGAGAAGAAAAAAAGCTACAATGCATCATTTGCATGCATGTTTGGACAAATTTATATATAAAAAAGTTGATTGAAAGTTATATACCAAAATAAACTAATCCAGCTGACGATTCGGTAATCAATGTTTAATATTTAAATAAAAATCCTAGCCGGTGAAAAAATGACAAGTGCATGCAACACCTTTTTGCTATGAACTTATCATGCCTGAAGCTTTGAAAGTTGTACGTAGAATGCTAATGATAATACATAAACTTTTGTGGGTCAACTATATCATAAGAAAAATCAATATAATATGCAACGGCTGTGGCCCGTTTCAAGATCTAAATATGTTGGAACATATCTGCTACGTTTTCGTGCCCCATTCCTTTATCCACATGATGAATAAGCCTATCGATCAATCTGTTTTTTCAAGCTTAGCACAAAGAAAGGAACAAGAGAATACGGCCCACAAACAGACTCACAATGTGTCACTCCCTATCAAAATGTACCACATGTTGTTTTCCTGCTCTTTAGTACAATGAATTGATAAGGCTAGCTACATATATATATATATAGCATTTTGCTAATTTTACCACGTAAGAGTGAATAAAACTATGTAAGTAAAGGGTAATGATGAGACTCAAAATATCATAATAGTAAAGTGACATTAGTTTTAATATAAGAAAAATTTGATGTTGAGTTAATTCTCGATAAATGTCAATCTATATTTTTAATAGTAAATTGCATTATATTATTATTGGGAATAATATATTTACAATTTTCTTGTTTATAAATTGTTCTATGTGTTTCGGGTAATACATTCATAAGTTTGTAACGTAACATTTTGTAGTTTGTAAATAAAAAGTTTGTAAATATAACCCTGCTTTATTATCATATATAATTTGTAGTTTTATTGTATATTTTTATCCTAACTTATGCTATTGAGGACATTACAGCTTAATTTATCATATCTAACGTAATATTTCCTTTGTTGTCAAAATTGAAAATTCAGTAGTAAATCATTATGCATGAATAAAAATACTCTTTTTTTTAATCTTTAATATATCTTTGGTTTAAGTCAATCTCACTCATAAAGAGTTAACACTCATGAAATTGCTGGGTTCTCTACTCCTAATTAATACGGCCTTTGACCTATACCTATTTTTCCAAATTTGCACATTCATTCTCTTTGTCCCTCTCATAGCACTAACTATGGTATAAAGAACAATTTAGTTTCAATTCCCCACGTAACTTTATCAAACAATTTTATTCCTAGTTCACTCAAAAATTAAGCAACTCAAATATATTGTTGCGGTTGCTTGAGCACTGACTATTTGTTGGGTCAGTCTCTAAACGTTCTTCTCAAGTAATTGAGTGTAGAGCCAGAACCAGCCACAGCATCAAGAATGTCATCCAGCACACGTGGGCCCATCATAATTATACGCTTGTATCTGAATTTAGAGAAGAGATAACAAAACAAAATTTTGGTTTTTAATTAATACATTAATAAAACTGATAAATATGATAATAACTTTAGTAATTTTTGTTTTTAATATATACTTTTATTAAGTTAAAACTTTCTTATAATTTATCATGGAAGTTAAGGATGACAAAAAGTACCCATAAAAATGAGTTGGGTTGGGTTGGCAAAAATAAACTAACAACTAGAGCCCGCTCGAAAAAAATTGAGCCAACCCGCGGGTCAAACAAGTCAGGTCGCGGGTTGAGGGTTTATTTTTTTAAATTAAAAAATACAAAAAAATAATATCAAAGACCCACACTTCTCATATGACCGAGTGTCCCGGTGAGTTACTTCTTGTAGGAGATGAAGCCACAATCCGTCATGCCTTTCCCAACCACTCTTGTGTCAACCTTGTGTTGTTACTTCTGGTGCTTCTGTCGAAGCTATCGTTCTCATCATCCACTACCGCACCACCACCACCTGTGCAATTATATGTTTTCTGGTTCACATCTGCTATCCCAAAAAACATGTCATTCATGAAATTCATGAGGTCTGGAGCCGAATCTGCCCTACGATGTGTCTTTGCCATCTTTTTTAGGCTTAGAGACCCTTTGCTTTCTCTGCCCAACTTTCGCTCCGTTGAGATACGCAACACTTTTCTCTCTGTTCCTTACACAAGGCTTGGCTTGTAGTAGAGTGGGGATGTGGGATATTAAAATTTTAAGAATGATAGAACATTGTATATGCATAGAAATGCATATCGATGTATTCTATATCTTATTTATTTATTTTTGTGAATTTTTTGATTTGAACCAAATAATGTACCTTCTTGGTTTGAATCGGCGAGCAATTTTTTGAGCCAACCCGCGAATCATTTTTTGAGCCAACCCTAACCCGGCTCGGATCGGGTTAGGTTTGATTTTCTAGCTCTCTTTTTTTCGAGCCAACCCTATATCTCAACTCATTTTTTTCGAGTTATACAGATTAGGCCGGGTCGAGTCGGGTTGACCCGTTTTGCCAACCCTAATGGAAGTCTCTTTCTCTCTCTCTTTGGGGTAATTAATCTCTCTCATATTAGCATTTGAAGTTATGATATTCAAACTAAAACATTGCATTGGTTTCGATTGCCAAGCATTATTGAATTTAATTCCACTCAAAACATTGACTAAGTGATTTAAAAATACTTACACATACATTATTTTATATTTATATAATTTTTTATCATTTAATTATAGTTAATCTTACCATAACAACATATCTAACTATTTTTTAATTCTATCACTCTAATCATTTTGGGGCTAGTCAAGTCTCCCCATATTTCACAAGATCACAATCCATGCATAAAAAGAGTATACAAATGTATGAGACTGATGTTAAACCGAGTGTCATATCAAGTAATCATCCAAGTTTGACTGCAAAGGTCCCAGCCCCTATCTTTTTGGCAGTTAATCCATCCTCTGGCTCATATTGCAAATTTGAGTCAACCTTCATGGTTTACGCATATTTTACTTGGCAAAGAAATTAAAATATTGTTGTTTTAATAAACACTAACAAATTAATGTCAAACAGAGTGTCATATCAATTAATCATCCAAGTTTGACCGCAAAGGTCTAAGACCCCTATCTTTTTGGCAGTTAATCCATCCTCTGGCTCATATTGCAATTTGAGCCGACCCTCATGGTTTAAGCATATTTTACTTTGCAAAAAAAATTTAAATATTGCTATTTTACTAAAAAATTACGAAAATATAGCTATTTTGAAATAATTTGCAAATCTATTGCATTCATTCACGCCCAATTTGGGAGTGGTCATCCACACCTAAGTTAGGCATGACCCACGAGGCATTCATGTCTTTTCTAGGCGTGACTCATCTGGTGTTGACAAGTGACAGAAAAACTCAACAGTTGAACCGTAAACTTCGGAAAGCCATAATTTTTGACTTGGGTGTCCGAATCAGGAAATTGTTTTTTATTCCATATAACTTTTTGAGATCTACACAATGACACTTATGTAGCATATTTTATATCTCACAAACGTAGTTTGAATTTTCAACGGTTGATGTATTGCATTACAAATATATAAAAGTTTATCTCCATGTTTTGTTTCTCTTAATTTCTAACGTTCTTTAACTTCATGACTACAACTGTGGCATCCAATTGCAGGCTTTTCATGGGACTCATATATTCTTCTCGTAGATTTTTTACTTTGAAATATGCTTTGATAAGAGGGATTAAGATGAATTATACTATTATAGACGTCGAAGATTGCATTATTACAAACATATATAGTTTTTGTTGTATGTATTCTTTAATTGAATTGACTAGTCCGGTCTGATTTTAAAAGAAATGTCAAAAATATTTTAGTATATTTTTTTCTTGTTTGGTTTTTCCTAAACTACTAGAAAATTCACAATCAGCAAGGGAAAAATTCCCTTGCAAAACAGCAAAATTCCCTTGCAAAAATTGTCTGCAACGAAATTTGCGAGGGAACACGATCCCTCGCTTAAACCCTCGTCGCAAATAGATTTGCAAGGTAAATTTGTCATACAACAATTCCCTCGCAAATAGCTACGGAAAAGATCCCTTGCAAAAAAATAAATTTCCCTCGCGAACAACAGACTTATTTGTCATATGACTATTTTAGATTGCGACAGAAATTGTGAGTATAATTTTCCTCGCAAATTTCCGTAGCAGAATTTGCAAGGGTTGTATTAAATTTCCGTTGCAAAATTTGCAAGGGAACATTTTGATTTTCCCTCGCAAAAGGATACGAATTATGCAAGGTGTAACACCCCGTGTATACCCGGTTTGTTAACATATCATCGTATTAAGCTGCGCTTAATTAAAAATGCGGAATATCTTTTTCTTTTCAATTATGACGTCATTATACTTAGCCAAGTTGATTACTTAATCAATTTCATAAACTATCGCCTGTATGTAAATTACAAAAAGACATCTAACTAAAATACCTCATAATATAGATAAAGTGAGTATCTATGTCACGGATCCACTACACGTAGTCTGGACAATAATCCTGATACATTAATACAACTCCAACAGAAACAAGACATAATCAAGTCTATATGGCATGGACAATCCTCTTGCTCACCAAATCAACAGCATAACCAACAGAGTCTCAACAGAGAAATCCATAAACTGAAGCTAAAAGCATAAGACAGTAAACAGGATCCAACATCCAATCATAGCAGCATATCATCATAAGCAGCATAAACATATAACATCTATCAGCTAAGCTCTGGCCTCCTGCCACTAGAGGTCTCAACCCCCGCATTACCTGAACCTGAAATAAGCATTGCCCAAACGTGGAGTGAGATCTCTAAACCAGAAATCTCAGTAAGACAAGGGGTCCTCAAGGATCTTCCACCCGAAGCTCACATACATGTGCAATATAAGTTCTAAAAGTAGTAACTCAGTATAAGTTCCAAAACTATGCAGTGCAGCAGATATTCATGACATGTGTGTTTAACTATTCTACTGGCCAGAGAAATGCAGGAATACGTCTATTACCTACAGATAGTACAAGGAACCGCTTGCACCTCACCCACAGCCTCACCATATTGTATGTACTACATACTCAGGCTTACCGTATAGGTGGAACACCACATGTATATCATAAAGGCACTAGCATATAACAGCTCAATAGCATTTCCAAAACATCAAAAGCATGTAACACAACATGCATATAACCATACCCCCATGGGACATGGTGGAACCACAACATGGCTAAACCGAGGACACGAAAGCTTACCTTGCAAGCTAGCTATCCCAGCCAAGAGTCCTCACAGCTCAACGTCCACAAACAGTACAATCACAATCTGTTTGGACCAATAATTATATCAATATACAACTCTACAAGCATACAATATAAAGACAACGCCTTTCCTTTACGTTTTACGTCTTAAGGCTTCACACAAAGCCACAAGCCCTTAAACACTTGATTTTGACTTAGATTGATAATTACAGAACTCCAACTTCATCAATCTAGGGTCCACAAACCCCCAATAGCCTACTGTATGAACAATGCAGCTACTGTTCTTCGAAATCCCAGAATATCCGGATATTCGTCGGGGGCATATCCGGATTTCCAATATCCGGATATCTCTCTGGCAATATCTAGATATCAATATCCGGATATCCAGATCCCCATATCCGGATATCCAGATCCCCATATCCGGATATCAATATCTGGATATGCATATCCGGATATTTCACGATCAAATACCCGGATATTTCGCGACAGAATGCAGTTTCTGCATTTCGCGAAGATATCCTTCCAAGGTTCCATTTTTAACACTTATACACGTTAAAGCATGCGTTTTTAGGAACATTAAGGTTCATACAACTGTTGGTTACATGTTTAACTCATTAAACAGACCAAGACTTAAAAACTCAAGAACCAAGGTGGTACAACTTACCCAAAGCTTGAATTTCAAATGGAAGACTCTTGGAGCTCACCGACAGCTCCTCAAACTCAGACCAAGAAGGAGTACGAAAATGGACCAACAAAGTTTGGTTCTTGCACCCAAAGGTCACTCCTTGGACCTCACAATGCCATGACAATGGCTTCCACCACTCAACTCCCAAACCAGCCCTCAAAACCCAACCAAAACAGAGGCCACAACTCAGAAAAGGTTACCTCTTCCCCTCACAAAGATGCTCACTAGTGTTTACCAAGGGAAAGGAGAGAAAAATCAAGCAAAAGATATCACTTTGGCTCAAAGAAGGAGGAAGGAGAGGTGGTGGATGATGAAGGTAGCAGCTCCAGCAAAATGGGTCACGTAGGATGGCACAAATGACCTAGGATCATGTGCCCTCTAGCTATATATAGCCCACTTAAGCCTTAAACACACAATATTAACTTTAATTGCTACGCTTAGCATTTTAATCCCAAACTCAGAATTCTTAACCTACTCAATTTTACAAGAATTTTCATATTTTTCTTATATTTTTTGGAGCACCTTTCTGGTACGCGCTTTTCATAGCCAGTACCAGTTCTGGCACCAGTTTTCATTATTTTAACTTGAAACTCGTTTTATAAGTCCTATATATTATTCTAGGAATTACTATGCACTTATTATAATTTTTCGGGATACTTTTTTGGTACGCATTTATACCGACTAGCAGAACCGGTATCTGCGTTTTTCATCTGAAAAGCGATTTTCAGCCTTATTAACCACTTTCTATAATTATTTAAGCCTCATAATAATTATTAGGGTCAATTATAGAATTATTTCCTAATTTCACATATTTAATTAATTAATTTCCTTAATTAACGGTGCAGGTTCTTACATTCACCCCACATTTTTAGGATTTTGTCCTCAAAATCAGAAACATACCTGTCTCAAAACTCGGGGTACTGCCGGAGAAGCTCGTTCTCACGCTCCCAAGTACACTCCTCAGGAGTTCTTCCAGTCCACTGCACTTTGACCATCGGAATGATCTTGCTCCTCAGCTGCTTCGCACCACGATCGAGAATCTTGAGTGGTCCGACGGGGGTTTTAGGTTCTCTCGAACCTCCACATCATCAGGTTGTACCACGTGCGAATGATCTGCTATGTACTTCCGAAGCTGAGACACGTGAAACACGTCGTGGATGTTGGCCAAGTTCGGAGGCAAGGCAAGCCGGTAGGCAACAGGTCCTACTCTACCAAGAATCTGGTATGGCCCAATATATCACGGGCTCAGCTTCCTCACTCCGAGTGCCCAACCAACACCGGTGACAGGTGAAAGTCTCACAAACACGTGCTCACCCTCACTGAATTCTAGTGGACGATGCTTAACATCATAGTAGCTCTTCTGGCGATTCTGTGCCTGCTTTAACTTTTCTCTGATCATCTGGATCTGCTGGGTGGTATCTTGGACAAAGTCCAAGCCAAAAAGCTCCTTGTCCCCAACCTCAGACCAACAGGTAGGAGTCCGACACCTCCTACCATACAGTGCTTCGTAGGGCGCCATGCCCAATCTAGCATGAAAGCTGTAGTTGTACGAAAACTCAACCAACGGAAGGCACCTATCCCATGCCGAGCCCTGCTCCAACGTGCAAGCCCGCAACATGTCGTCCAAGGTCTGGATGGTCCTCTCAGTCTGTCCATCAGTCTGAGGGTGATAGGCGGTACTCAATCTCTACTGCGTACCAAAAGCCTCCTGCAGCGCCTCCCAGAACCGGTATGTGAACTTCGGGTCCCTATCACTGATGAAGCTTGGCCAACTGCTCTGTAGTGAAGCTCACCTTCACTGGAAGAAAATGGGCAGACTTCGTCAGTCTGTCCACAATGACCCAGATAGAGTCACAACCCGCCTGAGTCTTAGGAAATCCCACCACGAAGTCCATGAAAATACTTTCCCACTTCCACTGTGGTACTTCAAGAGGTTGAAGCTCACCGGACGGTCTCTGATGCTCAATCGTCACCTTCTGGCAAAACAAACACTTGTACACAAAAACAGCAACATCCTTGTTCATGCCTGGCCACCAGAAGTTCTTCTTCAGGTCTTGATACATCTTGGTAGCACCAGGGTGGATAGAAAACTGGCCCTTATAGGCCTATGTCATAACCTCTACTGTAAGAACTCGCACCGTTAATTAAGGTATTTAATTAATTAATTATGCAAAAATAGGAAATGATTCCATAATTGACCCTAATAATTATTTATGAGGCTTAATAATCATAATAAGTGGGTTAGAATGCTGAAAGTCGCTTTTCGGAAGAAAAGTGCAGATACCGGTTCTGTTAGTCGGTATAAATGTGTACCGAAAAAGTATCTCGGAAAATTAAAGTAAGTGCATGATAATTACTAGAATAATATGTAGGACTTGTAAAATGAGTTTCAAGTCCAAATAATGAGAACTGGTGCTAGAAACCGGTACTGGCTTTGAAAAAGCGCGTACCGGAAAGGTGCTTAGAAAATTATAAGAAAAATATGATAATTTTTGAAAAAAATGTGTAGTTTCAGAATCCAAAGTTTGGGATTAAAATGCTAAGCGTAGCAATTAAAGTTAATACTGTGCGTTTATGTGTTAAATCACTATAAATAGGCACACTTGGCCCTAAACCCTAGGCACTCAGAATTGTCTACGTGACTTGGTGGATGACTTGCACCTTATACACTATTCCATTGCCTTCCCTTCCATTTCTTGAGCAAGCTTTCACCTTTGAGGCTTGTTCTTCCATTTAAACACTTGGTGGGGGTGAAGGTTGGTCTTGGGACTGCATTGGGGTGTTGTTTCTGAGTTAGAGAACCTGTGTGAGGGAGTTTGAAGAGTTGTGTTTGCTGTTCTTAAGGGGTGTGACCTTTTATTGGCATTTTGATGCTCCAAGATGCCTTCTTGTTGAGTGAAAGACCTACCTTCTTGTTCATTTTCGTGCATCTACCTTGAGTCAGACTTGAGGGGCTGTGTTGAGCTCCAAGAGCATCTTCATTCTGAGTTTTGAGCCTTGGTATGTTGTACCAACCTTTTACTTGAGTTTTAAGGCTTAAAAATGATACCTTGATGCATCTAATGACTAAAAGATGATAACTTGTTGTTGGGTAATATTGAACACGCCTAGAAATGCATGATTAGGTGTTTAAAATCGGTAAAAAGGGAACCTTTAAGGGATATCTTCACGAAAATGCAGAAACTGCATTCTGTCGTGAAATATCCGGATATTTGTCGAACAGATATCCGGATATTGGATATCCGGATATGGGGTTTTGGGATATCTGGATATTGGATATCTGGATATGTGAATCTGTATATCCGGATATTGCATATCCGGATATGGACAGTGAGATATCCGGATATTGTATATCCGGATATGGTCCCGAGGAATATCCGGATATTCTGAGATTTCACAGAACGGTAGTTGTGCTGTGTGTACAGTAGGCTATTGGGGGTTTGTGGACCCTATTTTGATGTAGTTGAACTTCTGTATTTAATGGACTAAGCCAGAATCATGGGATTAAGGGCTTGTGGCTTTGTTAGAAGCTTTAAGACTTGAAAACATAATGAAAAGGCGTTGTCTTTAATTTGTATGCATGTGGTACATGTTTATTGATTTATATTTGGTCCATATCAGATTGTGATCTGCTGTGATTGGACTTTGAGCTTGTGGCATTGGATAGCTAGCTTAGAGGTAAGCTTTCGTGTCCTCGGTTTAGCCTTGTTGTGGTTCCACCATGTCCCATGGGGATATGGTATATGCATGTTGTGTTACCTGCTTTTGATGTTTTGGAAATGCTGTTGAGCTATTATATGTTAGTGCCTTGTTGATATACATGGAGGTGTTCCACTTATACGGTAAGCCTGAGTATGTAGAACATACAAGAGGGTGAGGCTGTGGGTGAGGTGCAAGCGGTGTTCCTTGTACTACATGTAGGGAATAGATGTATTCCTACATTTCTCTGGCCAGTAGATAGTGATAAACACACATGCCATAGATATCTGTTGCACTACATAGTTTTGGAACTGATAATGATATAAATTCTTTTTGAACTTATATTACACATGTAAGTGAGCTTGGGGTGGAATATCCTTGAGGACCCCTTGTCTTACTGAGATTTCTAGGTTAGAGATCTCACCCCACGTTTGGGGAATGCTTATTTCAGGGTCAGGTAATGTTGAGACCTCAGGCGGCAGGAGGCCGGAGCTGAGTTAGATTGCTGTTATATTATGCTGCCATGATTGGATACTAGATTTGCTTGCTGTTTATATGCTTATAGCTTCAGTTATGTTTATGGAGTTTTATGTTGAGAGTTGTTGTTTACTATGTTTATTTGGTGAGCATGGGGATTGTCCATGACACATAGTATTGTTATGTCTTGTTTATGTCTTGAGTCTTTTGGAGTTGTAATAATGTATCAGGATATTGTCCGGATTACTAGATGTAATGTCGTGATTTAGATACACACTTTATCTATATATTGAGGTATTTCAGTAGATGTCTTATTGCAATTTACATACAGGCGTTATTTTATGAAATTGATTAAGTAATCAAGTTGGTAATTGATAATGACGTCATAATTGAAAAGAAAAAGAATATTCCGTTTTTTAATTAAGCACCGCTTAATACGATGTAATGTTAATATTCCGGGTATACACGGGGTGTTACATCTACGGTCAACGGACCTCGAGGAACCACGATCCTCTACTAAAACAAAAGAAGTCAATCTTCATTCCAAGACACACCGTCTTGGTTCTTCACATAATCCAGACACTCTCTCTGAACTTGTGCCTCTTTGATCTTTTTTAACAGCTCATTCACCACGTCTGCTGCTTCCATCTTGAAAAGTGCACTCCCACACGGAGCGGTCTCTGCCAGGTTTGAAACTTCTCAACCACATCAAAATTACCAAGTAACAAACTGGATGAGCTCCAAGGTTTCCGGCTCAAAGCATCAGCTACCACATTGGCCTTGCCAGGATGGTACTTCAACTCGAAGTCGTAATCCTTTAGGAACTCCATCCATCTCCTCTGCCTCATTTTCAACTCTTTCTGGTCGAAAAGATACTTCAAACTCTTGTGGTCACTGAACACCACAAACTTCAAACCAAAAAGATAATGCCTCCAAATCTTGAAAGCAAACACAATAGCAGCCAACTCCAAATCATGAGTAGGGTAGTTCTCCTCATGAGGCTTCAGCTTCCTCGAAGCATAGGCAATCACCTTGCCCAACTGCATCAACACACAACCTAGCCCCTTCCCGGAGACGTCGGTGTAAAGTTCAATCTCAAGCGCAGGATCAGGAAGGACCAACACAGGTGCAGTAGTCAGTCTCTCCTTCAACTCCTGAAAACAAACCTCACACTCGTGAGTCCACACAAATGGAGTCTCCTTCTGGGAGTCAAAGGGAGAACCATCATGGAGAAACCCTTGATGAACCTCCGATAGTAACCTGCCAAACCCAGAAAGCTCCTCACTTCCGTAACTGTCTTGGGCCTCTTCCAATCCAGCACGGCCTCGATCTTGTTCGTATCCACTGTAACTTCTTCAGCAGAAATAACATGCCCAAGAAACTTCACAGACTTGATCCAAAACTCACACTTTGAAGGCTTCGCATACAGCTTCTTCTCCTTCAGCACTTGGAGAACAATTCTCAGATGCTCCACATGCTCCTCCTCCGTCTTGGAGTAAATAAAAATATCGTCAATGAAGATGATCACAAACTGATCCGGGTATAGTTGGAAAATCTTGTTCATGTAATCCATGAACACAGCAGGTGCATTGGTGAGGTCAAACGGAATCACCAAATACTCAAAATGACCGTATCTCGAACGAAATGCGGTCTTAGGGACATCCTACGGCTTCACCCGAATCTGATGGTATCCGAGCCGGAGATCAATCTTCGAATACACGCAAGCACCCCTGAGCTGATCCAACAGATCATCAATCTGAGGAAGGGGATACTTGTTCTTGATCGTCACCTTGTTCAGCTGCCTGTAGTCGGTGCACAATCGCATTGTCCCGTCCTTCTTCTTCACAAAGATGACTGGTGCTCCCCAAGGAGACACACTAGGTCGAATGAAATCTTTCGCTGAAAGATCCTCAATATGCTTCTTCAGCTCTGCCAACTCCGGTGGCGACATCCGGTATGGAGCTAATGAAATAGGCCCCACACCAGGCAACAGATCTATAGAGAACTCTATCTCCCTTTGTGGCGGAAACTCAGGAATCTCCTCAGGAAACACCTCGAGGAATTCCCTCACCACAGGAATGCCAATGATATCCTCCTGTGTCCCACTCACCAAACCTCCCAACATGATATATCCAAATGCCCCAGCTCTAAAGGCTCTCCTAGCCTGCAGCAAAGAAATATACGGCGAGGAACTGGCTGTGGAATCACACGGAGACATCACCACACGCTTGGCACAACAGTCAATCAACGCCAGTTTCCGGACAACCAATCCATCCCTAGAATAACCTCCAAGTTGGCTATCGGCAATCCTATCAGATCTACCAAGAACTCACGGCCATCCCACTGAAACACGACATCTCGATGTACAGTGGTAGAATCACACTTTTCTCCGGTGGCGGTATTCACCCGCAACGGTGGAGAAAGCACAGACATGGGCAACTCAAGCCCCACAACAATCGGGGTTGCAACAAAAGAATGCGTAGCCCCAGAGTCAAACAAGACATCAAAAGATGATGCACCAATAGTAACAGTACCTCTGACTAGGTTTGGCGCTTGATCCGACTGCTGACGATCCAGGGTATAAACACGCCCAGAAGACGGTGCCGAAGTAGGTGGAAGGGGAACCATCTGAAGTGGCATTGCCTAAACTGCAGTAGCTCTCGCCGTCATCGACGGACAGTCTCTGGAGAAGTGGCCCTCCTTGCCACACTGGAAACAAACCAACTGGCCGGTAGAACACGGCCCAAAATGAGTCTTCCAGCATCCCGAACACTTGGGAGCAGGAGGTCTCGCGGCACTCCCCTGAGCAGAAGTTCTCTTAAAATGATTTGGCGCTTGCCGAGCCGCCATCTGCTTTCCCTTATCCTTGTTCCCAAACTTCCTATCACTCCAAGAAGTGGAACTACCAGCTACCTTCGTCGCCTCAGCAACCTTGGTCATTTTGGCCTTACTCGAGCTGTAGAAGTCCTCGATATGCGACACTGCTGTACCAGTGTCCCAAAGTCTCTAGAAGCAGAACCAGCAAGTTAACCAGCAATATCCTCACTAAGTCCCCTGCGGAACTTAACAGCCAAGTATGTTGGAGTAGGCCTCGCCATTCGGAAGTGTGCAAACTTCACCAGCTGGTTGAACGTGGCCAGGTACTCGTCAACAGACAACGAGCCCTGAACCAACATGTCAAACTCCCCCTGCATCCTCTCCTGAGCATGGTAAGGGAAATACTGACCTAGAAAGCAATCCTCGAAGAATGGCCACGTTATCACATGGCCCTGCATCTCGTAGACATGAGAAGTGTTCGTCCACCATTCATGGACATCGCCCTCTAGCATGTAGGTAGCGAACATCAGCTTCTGCGGATCAGTACACTGCATGACCCGAAAAATATTATCCAACGCCCGTAACCAACGCGCCGCAGCAACAGGATCATAAGATCCATCAAAGGTAGGTGGCTTATGCTTACGAAAAGCATTCAGCCAGCGATCGATCTCATCTCGATCCTCAACAAAAACAAGGACGGTCTGCATGGCCCCCGTAAGGTGACTGCCATCACCCATCTGACTCTGACTGTCATCCTGCAGACTAGGTGGAGCCGGAGGCGGTGGCGGTGGAGGTGGTGGCGGAGGAAATTGGCCAATAGCAGGACCAGCCCTCAACTACTCTAACATGACTCTCATCATCATCATATTCGCCAGACGGTTGGCCTCCAACACATCCTCAGTGGCCTTCCTGTTCGCCTCTCTGACGGCGTCCAGCATGGCCTGGTTTGCCATTCTCATGGCCTCCTGGTCGGCTTGTCGGGTCGCCTGCAACTCAGCCAATGCAGCCAGGACCGGGTCGGGTTGACCCTCATCAGTCTCTCGTGTTCTCCTGGATCCTACCATGACTCTGCACAAGTTACACAATTTATGAGTTGATCAGGCCCACGCAGTGTGATTACATATGCATCATCATAATAACACCCAACGGAGAAAACACACAAGACATACACAACCAAACATCCTAATCATTGCAATATACACAGGCTTTTTCCTAGAACCGTCGCTCTGATACCACAAAATGTAACACCCCGTGTATACTCGGTTTGTTAACATATCATCGTATTAAGCTGCGCTTAATTAAAAATGCGGAATATCTTTTTCTTTTCAATTATGACGTCATTATACTTAGCCAAGTTGATTACTTAATCAATTTCATAAAATATCGCCTGTATGTAAATTGCAAAAAGACATCTAACTGAAATACCTCATAATATAGATAAAGTGAGTATCTATGTCACGGATCCACTACACGTAGTCCGAAAAATAATCCTGATATATTAATACAACTCCAACAGAAACAAGACATAATCAAGTCTATGTGGCATGGACAATCCCCATGCTCACCAAATAAACAGCATAACCAACAGAGTCTCAACAGAGAAATCCATAAACTGATGCTAAAAGCATAAGACAGTAAACAAGATCCAACATCCAATCATAGCAGCATATCATCATAAGCAGCATAAACATGTAAAATCTATCAGCTAAGCTCTGGCCTCCTGCCACTAGAGGTCTCAACCCCCGCATTACCTGAACCTGAAATAAGCATTACCCAATAGTGGGGTGAGATCTCTAAACCAGAAATCTCAGTAAGACAAGGGGTCCTCAAGGATCTTCCACCCGAAGCTCACATACATGTGCAATATAAGTTCTAAAAGCAGTAACTCAGTATAAGTTCCAAAACTATGCAGTGCAGCAGATATTCATGACATGTGTGTTTAACTATTCTACTGGCCAGAGAAATGCAGGAATACGTCTATTACCTACAGATAGTACAAGGAACACCGCTTGCACCTCTCCCACAGCATCACCATATTGTATGTACTACATACTCATGCTTACCGTATAGGTGGAACACCACATGCATATCATAAAGGCACTAGCATATAACAACTCAATAGCATTTCCAAAATATCAAAATCATGTAACACAGCATGCATATAACCATACCCCCATGGGACATGGTAGAACCACAACATGGCTAAATCGAGGACACGAAATCTTACCTTGCAAGCTAGCTATCCCAGCCAAGAGTCCTCACAGCTCAACGTCCATAAAAAGTACAATCGCAATCTGTTTGGACCAATAATTAAATCAATATACAACTCTACAAGTATACAATATAAAGACAACGCATTTCCTTTAAGTTTTACATCTTAAGGCTTCACACAAAGCCACAAGCCCTTAAACACTTGATTCTGACTTAGATTGATAATTACAGAAGTCCAACTTCATCAATCTGGGGTCCACAAACCCCCAATAGCCTACTGTATGAACAGTGCAGCTACTGTTCTTTGAAATCTCAGAATATCCAGATATTCGTCGGGGGCATATCCGGATATCAAATATCCGGATATCTCTCTAGAAATATCCTGATATCCAGATCCCCATATCTGGATATCAATATCGGGATATTTCACGATCAAATATCCGGATATTTCGCGACAGAATGCAGTTTCTGCATTTCGCGAAGATATCCTTCCAAAGTTCCATTTTTAACACTTATACGCGTTAAAGCATGCGTTTTTAGGCACATTAAGGTTCATACAACTGTTGGTTACGTGTTTAAGCATAAATTTCGTTGTTGGACCTTCTAAGGTTCTTGCTCGAGATGAGAAACAACTTTGAAATAGAGTTATTCCCATGATCAAGATTAAATGGGAAGGATTGACACCTGAGGATTCCACATGGGAGCGGGAGGATGATATTCTCCGGCGATATCCCGATTTTGATATCAGTTATGATCCTATTCTGAGGACAAAATCTTTTTAAAAGGTGTGGTGAATATAATAACCCTAATTATATTACTTTTAAATTATAGGGCTATAATGAGGATCTTATGGTCATAAATGGAATGAGAATGAAATTATAAGAATTTTGATACCCATATTAAGGGTATTATGCACAGATAAATTTTCATCTGTTAATTTTAATGTTGACGCAGTAACAGTCAGTAGAATAGCTCCAAATTAGCAAATTATAGTTAGAGAGCTAATCTAATGATATAAACATCACGAATGAAGTTAGGATATGATTTGATGAAGATTGATACCTATATTGGGGTATTGTTGCAAAGTTACTTCTGCCGGATATTTTGTACTGCTGTAGTAGCAGCCGGTAGAATCCTGGAACGGGAAAAAGATGAGAAAATGAAAATAAAGACCAATATATGCCTAAAAAGTCATAATTAGACCAAAAAAGTTAACGTTAAGAAGATTATGAAATCCGGGTACAGTTAAGAACACTGATAAAGACTACAGTTCAATTAAACAACTATTAGTGGATTTGTGATCTACTAATCAAATTTTTAAGTTATGAATATGATAATTAGACAAAATTAATGTTAAGAACTTAAAGTTATGGTCTTGGGGGTTTTCGGGTAAAAATTTGACGACGGTTCAGATAAAAATTATGCCAGGTCTCACTAAAGGACAAAGTGCCACTAAAGTGACATGGCACCACTAATTAGGGCTCCTTTCCCCTTACCCCTCATTCTGAATCAGCAGCCCCCTTCTCACTTATCTCTAAAATTCAAACTTCAAACTTTTCTAACTTCTCTCTAAGATTCCACCTCCAAAACCTTTCCAAATCACCAAATCTCTTTCACCAAACTTGTTCCCCTCACTCTCTTCTTCACAACCATACCGTTTTCATGGTGTGAAGCAAAATTTCATGGTCAATATCCTCATGAACAGCCACATTTTTAAAGGTTCAAGGAGCTATGGAGTTGTGTTCTTGAGTTATTTTGAAGAACATCACTTGTGTGTTTGATTCTCTTGAGTTTTTGTGTAATTTTCCTAAACTTTTCTTGAAAAATTTCATCTTTCTCTCTTGTGTTCATGAGCTCTAACTCTTGAGCATGTTTTTGAAGGTGTGTTCTTGTTTAAAGGAGCATCTTTGTTGGTAAAAAGTGGAGCTTGGAGCTAAAGGTGTGAGCTTGAAGATGTAAGCTTTCCTTTGGAAAAATATGACCCAAAAATCCTTTCCTCCCTTTTAATCCCCGGTTTTTTCTTGTGTTTGGGGAAAATATTGTTTAAAATTTTTAAAAAAGAGTTTTGATGATTGTTCTTGAGGGTGTGTGAGTTTTGAACCAAGAAATGATTGATTTGATGTGTAAAGGTACAACCTTTTGGATCCTTGTATGGATTTTATGGAAAAGGATGAACTTGGACCCTAAAAGAGACATATGATGATTCTATCCTCTTGGGTATAAGGTGGATTATTTGGGTTAAAAATAAGGTAATCATGAATTAGTGTATTAATTAAGTGTTGGGACTAATCAACTAAAGAAAAGACAAAGAAACAAGCATAAAAACCTTAATTTAGACCTTAACTTTGGAGGGTGATATCGCCCTCATCCCTTGGTCAAATGAGGCTCATGATACCTCATTTTAAAGCTGGAGATGTCATATATATTGTCATAAAATTGAGAGGAATATGTGATGTGGTTTGTTCAGAAAGTGAATTTGAGTCCAGACTGCCCAAACTCACGTCGAGCAGGGATAATTCCAAAGGTCCAACTTCTAAAATTCATATCTCTCTCATTAATTTTTCAAATTAAGCTTATGATAACTCTAATTAAAGCCCTAGGTTTCCACTACAACATAATAAAATTTGAAAGAAATCAGACTTCTGGAACTCTCACAGGGACGAAAACCGTGAGGGATGTTGGGATCCCCTACACTGCCTAAAAATAGATTTGTGAGTTTGTTTGTGGGCTATATTCTCTTGTTCCTTTCTTTGTGCTAAGCTTGAAAAAAACAGATTGATCGATAGGCTTATTCATCATGTGGATAAAGGAATGGGGCACGAAAACGTAGCAGATATGTTCAAACATATTTAGATCTTGAAACGGGCCACAGCCGTGCATTGCATCATCTCCTATATGTAATCTCCTATATGATCCAGGAATCTCCTATATGTAATCGTGTTTATAAACTTTATATTGGAACTGTGGATAAAATAGTATGTACGAAACTGGCCTTATGATGGAATCACACAGCCATGTGCCATGTGATTGCATATATGTATGTTGTCCTATGTGCTTTATATGAAAGACAAAGTGATTGGATCTGTCATGTTATAGCCAAATCAGCCATGTGATTCTTTATGATATGAGTTGAAAGAAGAATTATACTTATGGCACAACTTTAACAGGGAATTACTTATGACTATCTTTCATTTTCCTTGTTCTATGAGCTCTTAAAATTATTGTAATAGAGTATATATACATTTATAACATTGTAATTGTGAAATTTTCACTTGTGCCATATTCTGCAAGTTGAGGAATATGATAGTTGGTAGGAGTGTAAATGGGCTGTCGGTCTACAGGGGCCTACGGCCTAGCCTATATTAGGTCAGACTTCAACTATTACAAATAGTAAAATAGAACAGGCCTAGCGTTTTAAAAAAACCTATTTAGAAAATAGGTCATAAGCTTTTTTTGTAGATGTCGGGCCTATATCATATTATTTATTTTAAATAAAATAAGGCTTTAAGGTTTCTAAAGTGAATGTAGATAAGTTATCTACATTCACTCCCAAAACGATGTCGTTTTTGGTTGAAAAATTAAAATATTATAATGAGAAAGACTATTATAATCATGAAATAAATTATGATTACAAAAATACCTTGATTTTCGCCTCAAAACGACGTCGTTTTTGGCTCAGTATAGATAACTTATCTACATTGACGGCAGAAAAAACAAACCCATAAAATAAATAAAATTATTATTTTAATAATTTTGAATAATAAAGTAATTATTTTAGTTATTCTTTTAATTGTTGAATATTTAATAGGCTTAAACAGGCTAACAAGCCTAAGTCGAGATTTTTATTTGTTAAGTATAGGTCAGATTAGATTTGCAATTTGGGGCCTTCACAGGTTAACAGGCCAGGCCAGACACAATTTTTTTTCACCGGCATGGCCTATTTGAACCAAAGCCTAGCCTATTTATGTAACAGCCCGTTGTACACCGGTATTGTTAACATTAATTATGATATTAAGCGCAGTTACAATCACAGCAATTCATTTATAAAAATACGAGTAAACTTTTTCCGATTATTACGCAAGCATTTAAAACCATAAAAAGCGTAATAATTAAAAGCTGTGGTCGTAACTGTAAACTCTTGCGGAATACTTATTGAAACTATTTTTATGTCTTACTTTACTTATTATAAGTTACTAAGGGGTTCCCATAAACTCACTTAGCCAATTTCTCAACTTTACGTTTTTACCTTTCCGAACATGGTTCACTAATTATTTTTCTGCAAACACACCGCTTAAAATCGGAATTTCCTCTTGAGTTATATTTTTTCTTACTTAATTCCCTTTCTAAAAAGCTATCACATGCTTTAATCGGAGCTCGTTTGCTCCGGTTATCGCCGTTTGAAGTTGGATAAGCAAAACAGCCAACCAACCCCAAAACAGCTCAAAACCTCTCTCACTCCACGAATTTCTGCAGATCTAAATATGAAAATGCTGTGGAACTACCTGTGGAGAAGTGGAACTACTTTTAGATCTGCAGCCATGTGCCCAAACTTTATATGTTGGAACTGTGGATAAATTACAAAACTTTTAGATCTGCAGCCATGGCACATGTGCATTGCATCATATAGGCTTATTCATTTAAATTTCTGTCGATAGGCTTATTCACTTGTTCCCAAACTTCCTGTCACTCCAAGAAGTGGAACTACCAGCTACCTTCGTCGCCTCAGCAACCTTGTCCATTTTGGCCTTACTCGAGCTGTAGAAGTCCTCGATATCCCGACACTGTTGTACCAGTGTCCCAAAGTCTCTAGAAGCAGAACCAGCAAGGTAACCAACAATATCCTCACTAAGTCCCCTGCAGAACTTAGCAGCCAAGTATGTCGGAGTAGGCCTCGCCATTCGGAAGTGTGCAAACTTCACCAGCTGGTTGAACTTGGCCAGGTACTCGTCAACAGACAACGAGCCCTGAACCAACCTGTCAAACTCCCCCTGCTTCCTCTCCTGAGCATGGTAAGGGAAATACTGACCCAGAAGTGTTCGTCCACCATTCATGGGCATCGCCCTCTAGCATGTAGGTAGCGAACATCAGCTTCTGCGGATCAGTACACTGCATGACCCGAAAAATCTTTTCCAACGCCTTAACCAACGCGCCACAGCAACAGGATTATAAGATCCATCAAAGGTAGGTGGCTTATGCTTACGAAAAGCATTCAGCCGGCGATTGATCTCATCTCGATCCTCAACAAAAACAGGGACGGTCTGCATGGCCCCCGTAAGGTGACTGCCATCACCCATCTGACTCTGACTTTCGTCCTGCAGACTGGGTGGGGCCGGAGGCGGTGGCGGTAGAGGTGGTGGCAGAGGAAATTGACCAATAGCAGGACCAGCCCTCAACTCCTCTAACATGACTCTCATCATCGTCATATTCGCCAGACGGTTGGCCTCCAACACATCCTCAGTGGCCTTCCTGTTCGCCTCTCTGATGGCGTCCAGCATGTCCTGGTTTGCCATTCTCATGGCCTCCTGGTCGGCTTGTCGGGCCGCCTGCATCTCAGCCAATGCAGCCAGGACTGGGTCGGGTTGACCCTCATCAGTCTCTCGTGTTCTCCTGGATCCTACCATGACTTTGCACAAGTTACACAATTACAGAAGTCCAACTTCATCAATCTGGGGTCCACAAACCCCCAATAGCCTACTGTATGAACAGTGCAGCTACTGTTCTTTGAAATCCCAGAATATCCAGATATTCGTCGGGGGCATATCCGGATATCCAAAATCCGGATATCTCTCTAGAAATATCCTGATATCCAGATCCCCATATCCGGATATCAATATCTGGATATTTCACGATCAAATATCCGGATATTTCGCGACAGAATACAGTTTCTGCATTTCGTGAAGATATCCTTCCAAAGTTCCATTTTTAACACTTATGCGCGTTAAAGCATGCGTTTTTAGGCACATTAAGGTTCATACAACTGTTGGTTACATGTTTAACTCATTAAACATACCAAGACATCTCCTTTAAGCATAAAGTTCGTTGTTAGACCTTCTAAGGTTCTTGCTCGAGATGAGAAACAACTTTGAAATAGAGTTATTCCCATGATCAAGATTAAATGGGAAGGATTGACACCTGAGGATGCCACATGGGAGCGGGAGGATGATATTCTCCGGCGATATCCCGATTTTGATATCAGGTATGATCCGATTCTGAGGACAAAATCTTTTTAAAAGGTGTGGTGAATATAATAACCCTAATTATATTACTTTTAAATTAGAGGGTTAAAATAAGGATCTTATGGTCATAAATGGAATGAGAATGAAATTCTAAGAATTTTGATACCCATATTAAGGGTATTATGCACAGATAAATTTTCATCTGTTAATTTTAATGCTGACGCAGTAATAGTCAGTAGAATAGCTCCAAGTTAGCAAATTATAGTTAGAGAGCTAATCTAATGATATAAACATCACGAATGAAGTTAGGATATGATTTGATGAAGATTGATACCCATATTGGGGTATTGTTGCAAAGTTACTTCTGCCAGATATTTTGTACTGCTGTAGTAACAGCCGGTAGAATCTTGGAACGGGAAAAAGATGAGAAAATGAAAATAAAGACCAATATATGCCTAACAAGTCATAATTAGACCAAAAATGTTAAAGTTAAGAAAATTATGAAATCCGGGTACAGTTAAGAACACTGATAAAGACTACAGTTCAATTAAACAACTATTAGTGGATTTATGATCTACTAATCAAATTTTTAAGTTATGAATATGATAATTAGACAAAATTAATGTTAAGAACTTAAAGTTAGGGTCTTGGGGGTTTTCGGGTAAAAATTTGACGACGGTTCAGATAAAAATTATGCCAAGTCTCACTAAAGGACAAAGTGCCACTAAAGTGACATGGCACCACTAATTAGGGCACCCTTCCCCTTCCCCCTCATTCTGAATCAGCAGCCCCCTTCTCACTTATCTCTAAAATTAAAACTTCAAACTTTGCTAACTTCTCTCTAAGATTCCACCTCCAAAACTTTTCCAAATCACCAAATCTCTTTCACCAAACTTGTTCCCCTCACTCTCCTCTTCACAACCATACCATTTTCATGGTGTGAAGAAAAATTTCATGGTCAATATCCTCATGAACAGCCACAGTTTTAAAGGTTCAAGGAGCTATGGAGTTGTGTTCTTGAGTTATTTTGAAGAACATCACTTGTGTGTTTGATTCTCTTGAGTTTTTGTGTAATTTTCCTAAACTTTTCTTGAAAAATTTCATCTTTCTCTCTTGTGTTCATGAGCTCTAACTCTTGAGCATGTTTTTGAAGGTGTGTTCTTGTTTAAAGGAGCATCTTTGTTGGTAAAAAGTGGAGCTTGGAGCTAAAAGTGTGAGCTTGAAGATGTAAGCTTTCCTTTGGAAAAATATGACCCAAAAATCCTTTCCTCCTCCCTCAACTCCTCTAACATGACTCTCATCATCATCATATTCGCCAGACGGTTGGCCTCCAACACATCCTCAGTGGCCTTCCTGTTCGCCTCTCTGACGGCGTCCAGCATGGCCTGGTTTGCCATTCTCATGGCCTCCTGGTCGGCTTGTCGGGTCGCCTGCAACTCAGCCAATGCAGCTAGGACCGGGTCGGGTTGACCCTCATCAGTCTCTCGTGTTCTCCTGGATCCTACCATGACTCTGCACAAGTTACACAATTTATGAGTTGATCAGGCCCACGCAGTGTGATTACATATGCATCATCATAATAACACCCAACGGAGCAAACACACAAGACAGACACAACCAAACATCCTAATCATTGCAATATATACAGGCTTTTTCCTAGAACCGTCGCTCTGATACCACAAAATGTAACACCCCGTGTATACTCGGTTTGTTAACATATCATTGTATTAAGCTGCGCTTAATTAAAAATGCGGAATATCTTTTTCTTTTCAATTATGACGTCATTATACTTAGCCAAGTTGATTACTTAATCAATTTCGTAAAATATCGCCTGTATGTAAATTGCAAAAAGACATCTAACTGAAATACCTCATAATATAGATAAAGTGAGTATCTATGTCACGGATCCACTACACGTAGTCCGAAAAATAATCCTGATATATTAATACAACTCCAACAGAAACAAGACATAATCAAGTCTATGTGGCATGGACAATCTCCATGCTCACCAAATAAACAGCATAACCAACAGAGTCTCAATAGAGAAATCCATAAACTGATGCTAAAAGCATAAGACAGTAAACAAGATCCAACATCCAATTATAGCAGCATATCATCATAAGCAGCATAAACATGTAACATCTATCAGCTAAGCTCTGGCCTCCTGCCACTAGAGGTCTCAACCCTCGCATTACCTGAACCTGAAATAAGCATTCCCCAATAGTGGGGTGAGATCTCTAAACCAGAAATCTCAGTAAGACAAGGGGTCCTCAAGGATCTTCCACCCGAAGCTCACATACATGTGCAATATAAGTTCTAAAAGCAGTAACTCAGTATAAGTTCCAAAACTATGCAGTGCAGCAGATATTCATGACATGTGTGTTTAACTATTCTACTGGCCAGAGAAATGCAGGAATACGTCTATTACCTACAGATAGTACAAGGAACACCGCTTGCACCTCACCCACATCCTCACCATATTGTATGTACTACATACTCATGCTTACCGTATAGGTGGAACACCACATGCATATCATAAAGGTACTAGCATATAACAGCTCAATAGCATTTCCAAAACATCAAAATCATGTAACACAGCATGCATATAACCATACCCCCATGGGACATGGTAGAACCACAACATGGCTAAACCGAGGACACGAAATCTTACCTTGCAAGCTAGCTATCCCAGCCAAGAGTCCTCACAGCTCAACGTCCAGAAAAAGTACAATCACAATCTGTTTGGACCAATAATTATATCAATATACAACTCTACAAGCATACAATATAAAGACAATGCATTTCCTTTAAGTTTTACATCTTAAGGCTTCACACAAAGCCACAAGCCCTTAAACACTTGATTCTGACTTAGATTGATAATTACAGAAGTCCAACTTCATCAATATGGAGTCCACAAACCCCCAATAGCCTACTGTATGAACAGTGCAACTACTGTTCTTTGAAATCCCAGAATATCCAGATATTCGTCGGGGGCATATCCGGATATCAAATATCCGAATATCTCTCTAGAAATATCCTGATATCCAGATCCCCATATCTGGATATCAATATCGGGATATTTCACGATCAAATATCCGGATATTTCGCGACAGAATGCAGTTTCTGCATTTCGCGAAGATATCCTTCCAAAGTTCCATTTTTAACACTTATACGCGTTAAAGCATGCGTTTTTAGGCACATTAAGGTTCATACAACTGTTGGTTACATGTTTAACTCATTAAACGTACCAAGACATCTCCTTTAAGCATAAATTTCGTTGTTGGACTTTCTAAGGTTCTTGCTCGAGATGAGAAACAACTTTGAAATAGAGTTATTCCCATGATCAAGATTAAATGGGAAGGATTGACACCTGAGGATTCGACATGGGAGCGGGAGGATGATATTCTCTGGCGATATCCCGATTTTGATATCAGGTATGATCCTATTCCGAGGACAAAATCTTTTTAAAAGGTGTGGTGAATATAATAACCCTAATTATATTACTTTTAAATTATAGGGCTATAATGAGGATCTTATGGTCATAAATGGAATGAGAATGAAATTCTAAGAATTTTGATACCCATATTAAGGGTATTATGCACAGATAAATTTTCATCTGTTAATTTTAATGTTGACGCAATAACAGTCAGTAGAATAGCTCCAATTTAGCAAATTATAGTTAGAGAGCTAATCTAATGATATAAACATCACGAATGAAGTTAGGATATGATTTGATGAAGATTGATACCCATATTGGGGTATTGTTGCAAAGTTACTTCTGCCGGATATTTTGTACTGCTGTAGTAGCAGCCGGTAGAATCCTGGAACGGGAAAAAGATGAGAAAATGAAAATAAAGACCAATATATGCCTAACAAGTCATAATTAGACCAAAAAAGTTAAAGTTAAGAAGATTAAGAAATCTGGGTACAGTTAAGAACACCGATAAAGACTACAGTTCAATTAAACAACTATTAGTGGATTTGTGATCTACTAATCAAATTTTTAAGTTATGAATATGATAATTAGACAAAATTAATGTTAAGAACTTAAAGTTACGGTCTTGGGGGTTTTCGGGTAAAAATTTGACGACGGTTCAGATAAAAATTATGCCAGGTCTCACTAAAGGACAAAGTGCCACTAAAGTGATATGGCACCACTAATTAGGGCACCCTTCCCCTTCCCCCTCATTCTGAATCAGCAGCCCCCTTCTCACTTATCTCTAAAATTAAAACTTCAAACTTTGCTAACTTCTCTCTAAGATTCCACCTCCAAAACTTTTCCAAATCACCAAATCTCTTTCACCAAACTTGTTCCCCTCACTCTCCTCTTCACAACCATACCGTTTTCATGGTGTGAAGCAAAATTTCATGGTCAATATCCTCATGAACAGCCACAGTTTTAAAGGTTCAAGGAGCTATGGAGTTGTGTTCTTGAGTTATTTTGAAGAACATCACTTGTGTGTTTGATTCTCTTGAGTTTTTGTGTAATTTTCCTAAACTTTTCTTGAAAAATTTCATCTTTCTCTCTTGTGTTCATGAGCTCTAACTCTTGAGCATGTTTTTGAAGGTGTGTTCTTGTTTAAAGGAGCATCTTTGTTGGTAAAAAGTGGAGCTTGGAGCTAAAAGTGTGAGCTTGAAGATGTAAGCTTTCCTTTGGAAAAATATGACCCAAAAATCCTTTCCTCCTCCCTTTTAATCCCCGGTTTTGTCTTGTGTTTGGGGAAAATATTGTTTAAAATTTTTAAAGAAGAGTTTTGATGATTGTTCTTGAGGGTGTGTGTGTTTTGAACCAAGAAATGATTGACTTGATATGTAAAGGTACAACCTTTGGATTCTTGTATGGATTTTGTGGAAAAGGATGAACTTGGACCCTAAAAGGGGTGTTATAAAAACCGGCCCGGACCGGCCGGTTCAAACTAGAAACCGGTGAACCGGTCACATGACCGGTCCGAGCCACTTAATGGATCTTTCAAGTCATTGAACCGGTGCGAACCGGATTAAACCGCTTTGACTCGGCGGTTTTTTGCAAAAACCGGTAACCACGGTTGGATAGAGACAACCAGGCAAAGTGACTACCACGAGCCGTGAGACACAGCAAGCTTTATGGTTTTCATACGATGTCATATTATATATAAAGAGTAATATTTCTATTATTTTAGACGATGTCGGACTCATTTATTTTTCCAGACTTCAATCTCCATATTTCTAATATGTCTGGTCAGTTCAACTTCAATGGTGGCAATATTCAACTGGGTCTGGACTTGGTTGACCTGAGGGAATGAACAGTGGAACCGAGAGAGGAGTTCTGATTCAGCTTTAGAGACTGTGGGGTGAGGAATGATGAGAGTGACTTGGCAATGGTGGTGAACAAGCAACGCAGCTAGCCTTAGAAATAGTGTAAGATGGCCCATGCCAGCGCTTGGCAAGAGAGCCACATGAACTATAGGAGCAAGGGACATGCTTTTCAAAGTGATGTTGGCTATGATTTCTGCTCTCACTTTTTCTATTGAAGTTGGTGGATAGAAAAATGTTGCAGAGAAGAGAGACATCTGAATAAATATAATATAAAGTTCACAGATTAAATGTTTGATATAACTTTGCTAATTGCTTGCATATGAAATCATCACCATGGACCTTTCGAAGATCAATTCTGGAAAAAAAAAACTTTAACAAAAAGATGTGACCTTCACCGCTTCATTCTCAGATGAAGTGAGTCTTTGTTATATATAGGCTAAAATATAATATAAAAAATTGCTGGAGCTGGTAAAGCTTGTACATGAATGATTTTACTTTTTAGGTAAACATATGTAAATGATAACAATTAATATAGTGTTGAAAATTTTCATAAAATTCAAGGTAATTTAATAAGGATCAGAAACCCCACTACCATCTTTTCAGCTTCCATTAATGAAAGGAAACAAATTTCATAAAAGATGTTCACATGATTTTCTCATTTTAAAATAATTTTATAACTTCATAAATACAATTTTTTTTTTTAATTTATTCAACGATTTAGGTCGAGTCGAGCAACATTACAATGAACATAAAGAACTTGCTAACAAGTCACTAATTAAGTTGAAATAATCCCACTTGTTGCCATTATTTTTATTTTTTATTTTTTTTACATGTATTTTAATATGTTTATAATTTTTTTAATATAAAATTTATAAATTTATATATATTTACCGAGTCATGCGATTGAACCAGTGACCCACTGGTTGAACCGACCCAGTACCTCGACCGGTTCAATAACCGAGTCGAGTTTAATAACATTGCCCAAAAGAGACACATGATGATTCTATCCTCTTGAGTATAAGGTGGATTAGTTGTGTTAAAAATAAGGTAATCATGAATTATTAGTGTATTAATTAAGTGTTGGGACTAATTAACTAAAGAAAAGACAAAGAAACAAGCATAAAAACCTTAATTTACACCTTAACTTTGGAGGGTGATATCGCCCTCATCCCTTGGTCAAATGAGGCTCATGATACCTCATTTTAAAGCTGGAGATGTCATATATATTTTCATAAAATTGAGAGGAATATGTGATGTGGTTTGTTCAGAAAGTGAATTTGAGTCCAGACTGCCCAAACTCACGTCGAGCAGGGATAATTCCAAAGGTCCAACTTCTAAAATTCATATCTCTCTCATTAATTTTTCAAATTAAGCTTATGATATCTCTAATTAAAGCCCTAGGTTTCCACTACAACATATTAAAATTTGAAAGAAATGAGACTTCTGGAACTCTCACAGGGACGAAAACCGTGAGGGATGTTGGGATCCCCTGCACTGCCTAAAAATAGATTTGTGAGTTGAACTTCCAAAAATCATAACTTGAGTTATATAGCTCTGATTAAGGTGTGTGATACCTTGTTGGAAATTTAATTGATTCTAGATTAACATACTAAAATATGAGAGTGTTATAACAAGTAAGTTGGACACAGGGATTAGAAAACAGAAGCGTGTACAGTTATAGGAAAAGCGTAAAAGTGATATTTAGGCGAAGGGAATTTATGAACCCTTAGCAACTTATAATAATTAATGATCAAGTTTATGAAGGATATAATTAAATGATCAAGTTTGAAAAATGCCTTAATCTAAGAGATATATTAATGGACTAAGGGTCTAATTAGTTATTGTGGATTTAGTGAACAATTCCTTATGAACTAAAATC
>NW_026898113.1:0-43707 GCF_033153095.1 Gastrolobium bilobum
ATCCAACTCTTCCACCCGAATTCCCTTCACACCCTTCCACCCTCCTTTTTCGAGTCCATTCGTCAAGATTTTGTTAGCCGACTCTACTTGCCCATTCGTTTGGGGATGTTCTACTGCAGCGAATTTGTTCTTTATCTCCAAGTCAACTACCATCTGTCTGAACTTCTTGTCTATGAACTGTGTCCCATTATCAGTGATAATTATGGCCGGAATACCGAATCTGCAAACTATCTTCAATAAAAAACTTCTGGACCTCCGAGCAGTAATTGTCGCTAGGTTCCACCTCAATCCACTTAGTAAAATAATCTGCTGCCACTATCAAATATCTAACTCCTCCAACTGCCCTAGGAAAGGGACCTAGAAGATCTAAGCCCCACTTATAGAATGGCCACGGTGACGAAATGGTAAATAACTCTTCAGGAGGAGTTTGATACACACTAGCAAACTTCTGGCATGGTCACACTTCTGAACATGTCTTTTAGCATCTTCCCCATTGTTGGCCAGAAATCGTATAGCTTTCCTTGCCAACGAATTCCCCCAAGGTGATGCCCGTTAATTCCTTCATGTATCTCTTCTAGCACATATTCCGTATTCGGCTCAGCAATACATTTCAGCAAAGGTGACTTTACTCCTTGTCTATATAATTGCCCTTCTATCATTACAAACCACGCTGCTCGTCTTCTCAAACGACTTGCCTCCATCTTTTCATTTGGTTCTTTACCCGTCGTCAAATAATCCTTAATTGGGCTCCTCCAATCTACTTCTTCTACTATCCATACTACACTCGGAGCCCGAATGCTTTGCTGAATGATAGACCTCAAACTTCCCGTGGCTTTGGTACTGGCCAACTTTGATAAGACGTCTGCTCGTACATTATCATCTCTCCGAATATGCTCTACGCGGATTTCCTTAAATTCCCTCATCAGCTCTTGTACTTTAGCTGCTAAGTACTTTATCATAACTTCTCCTCTTGCTTGGTATACCCTACTTATTTGTGAAGTCGCCAACTGAGAATCACTATACACTGTCAAACATTCTGCACCGAGCTCTTTGCCAAAATCAACCCGGCAATCATTGCTTCATACTCGGCTTGATTATTACTTGTGGGGAATGCTAGTGACAATGAATGCTCTACCGCCACTCCCTCTGCATTTTCAACTATAATTCCTACTCCACTCCCTCTTTTATTGGACGATCCGTCTACAAACAACTTCCACCATTTATTTGCTTCAGTGCTTCCAGGATGTGTCATTTCTACCATAAAATCAGCCAATGCTTGTGCTTTAATTGCTTTACGTGCTTCAAAGGTAATACCAAACTCAGATAACTCGCCCACGCCACCATTCGCCCTGCTAAATCCGGCTTATGTAACATCTGCTTTATTGGCTGATTCGTTCTGACTACTATTTGATGGCACTGAAAATACTGACGAAGCTGCCGTGCTGAAATTAGTAACGCAAAAGCCACTTTCTCTACATGCTGATACCTCACCTCTGCTCCTTGTAATACTTTGCTGATAAAGTACACGGGCTGCTGTTGCCCACTCTTTCCTTCTCGGACAAGCACAGAACTTACTGCTTCTTGGGAAACGGACAAATACAAATATAAAAGCTCCCCTGGTCCTGGCTTACTAAGAATTGGTGGTGAAGCTAACATATTTTTGAAATGCTGAAATGCAACTTCACACTCCCCAGTCCATGTAAATTCAGATCCCTTTTTTAAGAGTTGAAAAAGTGGTAAAGACACTTGTGCAGATTTAGCCAAAAACCTTGACAGAGCTGTCACTCGCCCATTTAACTTCTGTACTTCTTGAACATTCTCTGGACTCTTCATTTCCATCATTGCTCTACACTTATCCGGGTTAGCCTCTATTCCCCTTTCCGTCAACAAGAAACCCAAAAACTTTCCTGCCGGAACTCCGAAAGCACACTTACTCGGATTTAAACGCATATTGTGCTTCCGAACTTGCTCAAAAACCTCTTGCAGATCAGCTAAATGCATCCTACCATCTTCCGACTTCACAATCATGTCATCCATGTATACCTCTAACATTCTTCCCATCTGCTCCTTAAACACTTTGTTCATCATCCTCATATAAGTTGCCCCTGCATTCTTGAGCCCAAAGGGCATGACGTTGTAACAATAGACAACATTTTCTGTTACAAATGCTGTCTTCTCTTGGTCTTCTTTCCATAATGGTATCTGATTGTACCCGGAATAAGCGTCCATGAACGACAACAATTTGTATCCTGATGCCTTATCTACCAGATGATCAATACTGGGTAACAGAAATGGGTCTTTAGAACAAACTTTATTCAAATCTGTGTAATCCGTACACATCCTCCATCTCCCATCCGACTTCTTAATCAACACGGGATTGGCTAACCATGTGGCATACTCTAATTCTCTAATGAACCCCGCTTCTAATAACTCTTTGGTTTTTTCTTCAATCGCCTTCCTCCTTTCTGCACAGAATCTCCTTTTCTTCTGGGCCACCGGCTTCGCTCCAGGAATTTTTGCTAAACGATGGCAAGATAAAGCAGGATCCATCCCGGGCATATCCGAAGGTTTCCATGCAAACAGATCAGCATTTTTTTGCAATAATTGTTTCATGCTAGCCCTCACATCAGGTTCCAACTCGGAACTCATTTTTGTAACCTGCTCTTTACCCGCTCCTAACTGAACTTCTTCCATGGTCCCCACGGGCTCTAGCCTCTCCCCATTATTTTCTACCCGGGGATCCATCCCGACTACCATTACTTGCTCTTCTTTCTTTTCCTGTGCTTCTGTCTTCTCTTTTGCCTTATCTCCTATCAGTACTCGGTCCTTCTTACTTTCATGTGAAATCCTCAGACTCATATTATAACAGCTTCTTGCCATTACTTGATCCGCCTTTATCGTTGCCACTTTGTCATCCTTAGCTACAAATTTCATTGCCAACTGATCAATTGACAAAAAGATCTTGAATTTCTTCATGAATGGTCTGCCCAGGATAATATTATACGCGGAACTCAGATCCACTACCGCAAACAACAAAGTGACTGTCTTGTGTGTAGGGGCAGTCCCCAATGTTAACCTCAATGGAATATATCCCAAAGGTTTAATCTTGTCTCATGTGAATGCTAATAAATCAGCTTCACATGGCTCTAACTGATCATAATCCAAATCCATTCTTCTGAAAGCATCCCAAAATATAATATCCACTGAACTTCCTGGATCTACCAACATTCTATCAACTTGATAGTTTGCCAAAGACCCCGAAATCACTAAGGGATCATCGTGCTCCGGGTCTAGTATCTCATCGTCTAAATCCTCAAACACTACCTGCTTGCCCGTCTTCTTGCGTTCTTTAAAACGCGGTTTCTCTGAAATGGCCATACACATTTTTAAGTGCTTTTTTCGGGCATTCCCAGATTCTCCTCCTCCTGCTCGCCCCCCAGCTATAGTGCAAATATGTCCAACTGGAATTCTATCCGGAGACGGTTGTCTTGGAGCTTTTTGATTTCTGTTAGCCTCCTTGTTCCTTCCCCCAGATGGGCTGCGGCTTCGGTCTAGCCGTGAGGGCTTATCTTCCTTACACCCCTCTCCTTCTCTTCTTACATATTTTTGCAGTTTCCCTTCTTGAATCAACCTTTCAATAACATTCTGCAAATTAAAACAATCATTCGTATAATGTCCATACCCCCGATGAAATTCACACCATTTCGTTTTATCTGCTTGTGCATAACTCGACCGAATCGGCGGAAGCCGTGGAAGATGTCGCATTTCCGTAGTCATTACCTCTTTCAATATCTGGGCTCTGGACGTATTTAATGGTGTGAAATCTCTCTTATACGCCTCTCTAAATCTTTCCCCTACTACGCGAGGTCGCCTTTCGTCAAACTGTCCTCTCCCAACGGGCTTGTCCGGCCTCCTAAATGTAACTTGTCTAAACCCTTGTTCAATTTGCCTCTGAGAAGATCTGAATTCTTCCAAATCAATGTACTTCTGAATCCTTTCCATCAACTCTTCCTTTGTAGTCGGTCCTTTTTTCGCCAAAGAATCCGCCAACCCGCCCGATTGTAACCCGGTGGTAAATAACAGCAAATACGTCTGATTCTCCAACCCCTTCACTTGTCTAGCTTCTACTTGAAACCGTTCATAATATTCTCTCACTTTTTCTCCTGGTTTCTGTCTTACTCCACATAAATTGTGTGTGGTTTTTGGTTGGGGTCCACAATGAGCAAACTGCTGTATGAAACGAAGAGATAAATCAGCCCAACTGTCAATGGAATTGACTGGCACACCCGTATACCATTCTAACGCCTGCTTCCTTAAGAAAACTGGAAATGTCCGACATAACAAAGAATCTGATTCTCCGCATAATGACATTGCTGCCCTAAAAACTGTTACAAACTCTTTCGGATCTGAGCTTCCATCATAAGCTTTCATATCAGTTGGTTGTTTGAACCAACTCGGAATAGGCTCCGCCCTCAATCTCCAAGATAAAGGGGTTCCTGACGGACCTTGACCACCAAGAGGCTCTTGAATCTCCTGCGGCATCCGTTGTGTTAATCTTCTCGTCTGCTCGTTCCAGCTTGGTCCTTCTCGTCTCATCATCTGTCCTTCATAGCCCTGGGGACTATAATTTTCTACAGATTGCCAGTCTCCTTTCTGAACCCGGGTTCCTGGTGCATAATAATACTCCTCCTCTTCTGGCAGGAAATCATCTCTGTAACAACTATACTGTCTTCCTCTATCTATCCTCCTCCTCTCATCAGTTTCTCTATAACGTCTCTGGCTTCGCCCCTGCCCCCTATGGCGAACGTAATACTGACAACCTTCCTGTCGTTGCTCGTCTACCCAAGCATCCGTCCAAGGTTGATCATCCTCTTCACCTTGACGTCTACGTCCTCTTCTTGCATCTCTGACATTCGCTTCATAAACTTCTTCTACCCTCCGGTTTACTCCCCGTCTTTATCCCAGATAATTTCTCCTCTCTAAAAGACTTCTGGATGTCTGAGATCCTTGCCCCCTTCGAACTTCTGTCCTCCTATTCTCAATCTCTGGTGGAGGTGATAACGGAATGTAATCAGGAAAGGGAGATACAGAACCTCTCCACCTCTCCTCATCACGCGGCACATTCAATCTTTCTTCTGAGTATTGCCTTCTTCCTCTTCTTTCTGGATGTTGCCGGTTCCTTATCTCCTCCATCAACTGCATTAAAGCTTCTCCAATGGTATCTAATGATTGGCTCCCTCCACTGGATCGGAAAGAATCCTCTTCCCTTCTGTTTTCTTCATTCTCCTCTACTTGCTCATCATGGTTGTTGCTTGCCATGACTCAAGAAAATGCGTAGGATTAGTTTTACCTATTCCCACAGACGGCGCCAAATGTTCTGGACGAACATTAATCTGGATTCTGTGTAGTTAATGTCTGCCTGGTTATCTTAATCCTTAGAGTATATATAGGTGTAGCCTTGGAACGGTTACCTGTGTCGTGGGAGTGGTGGATACCATCATGACATCGTGGTAGGCCCGCTTAAGACTCCCTTACTGGAAATGCTGGCTGACTCAACTGACTGCTACTCCACTACGCGCAGCAGTTAGTGACATGCCTACTCGCCTATTCCTGGTTCCGAGTACCTTACTTGTACGAGCAAGTACAGCTCGCTGTGTTAACCCGAAACAATTACATATATAGGTTTATATTGTTTAAATATGTTTAAAATGACCACTGGAAGAAGCTTTAATCTCCAATTATTGATTGGGTCCTACTAGATTTCGCAAACCTAAGAAGTTACATAATTTCCCTTTTATCTTTGGTTCACTTTTCTCAAAAGCTTTTGATTTACTTAAAGTTATGTATCCAATTCTGCAATATTATTAGCATAAGAAAGCAGTTTTCTTCTCATTACAGGTAGGAATATGATTTGATGAAATTTTTAGTAGACTTTCACAACATAAAGATTTCAAACTTCAATCCCACTCAACGATGGAGTATATGATATTTATATATAAAAACACAGCAGTACAAGAGCATCTTGTTTTGTACTGCACAAACACATGCGATTTGGACGGAATACAATAACTTCTCTACGAAATTTAAAGCAAAACCAATGAACATTGTTTTGTTACAGTGACCACAGCTACATATATGCTCAAGTATATTTTATTTTATTTTTCCAACTCCCAATGTGATTAATTCAAAGAAATTCTATGCACTCATGCGGATTATACAACGCAGGCTCTCCCCTTTAAGCATGTATTCGAAGGCTTTGTTGATTTCTGAGAAAGGCACTTCATGGGTTATGAATTTCTCCAGTTCAAGTTCCTGTCACATTTGAAACAATTGAGAAGCAAAAAAAATGAGAGTCCAATGATAAGCAGTGAGAAAGGGTTGATACCAAATAAGTCAGAAGAAAAAAAAGTGAGTCTTGACAAATAATGTGTGGATGGATGCATATAAAATAAAAGTGAGTCAATAATCCAAAATTCAAACAGTATTTCTCATCGATGATGAAATCAACTAACCTTGTTCATGTACATCTCCACCACTGATGGGAGGTCAGACCGTGGTTTATAGTTACCAAAGAAAGTACCCTTTAGAGTCTTTTCGTTCAATACATTAATTGGATGGGTTTTGAAAGCATCATCTTTATTTGGCACACCAACAAGTACAGCAACACCCCATCCCTATAATGTTATACAGAGGAAGTCACAATAAGAAATGAGAATTCAGCATTTGAAGACATGCACGGATACACTATAGTTAAGATTATGGAAACTTGAACGACAAGAAAGAAGCATAAAGGAACATTACATCATGCACGCATTCGAATGCAGAGATCATAGCACTGATACTTCCAGTACACTCAACACTTCGGTCAACTCCCCCGCCAGTCAACGCAACAATCACCTGAAATGAATTGAAGAGATTCAATTAAGTGTAAAAGATATCTCTAATTTCATGACTAGTCAGTTTATATTATTACGTAACTAACCTCTTGAACGGGCTTGTCATAATCCTTTGGATTCACAAACTCAGTAACTCCAAACTTCTTAGCTGTAGACAAGAATAAGCACACTCAGAACAGAATTCGTGCACAGTTATTTAATATCTTTGATGTATCAGGGTCATCAATTTGGAAGGATGATTAGGGTGCTTGTAGAGGTTTTTTCAACTGTTTCTCTCACATTCAATAAATCTCTTAGAATTCAAGTCAACCCCAATAATCCTGGAAGCACCAGCAAGTCTAGCTCCCTCAGCAGCCTGCATAAATTGTGAAAGCAAAAAAAAACAGTTATATCAAAGATGCAGTAATAGAAGCACAAAAAGTTTCCTTTTATTTGGGAAGAGAGACAACTCACAGCGAGTCCCACAGCTCCCAATCCAAATATAGCAACTGATGAACCTTTGCTTGGTTTTGCAACATTCAAGGTAGCACCAAGACCTTCAATATTAAGATGATTAATATTGTTTATTGAAAGAGAAACTATACAGTTGAATTGATTAAAAGGGAAGAATGGAATGTATTGTAACCTGTTGAGATTCCACAGCTGAGAATACAAACTTTGTCAAGTGGGGCAGCGGGGTTGATCTTGGCAACACAGCCAACATGAACAACGGTGTATTCACTGAAAGTGGAGGTTCCAACAAAATGGTATATTGGTTTTCCATTAATTGAAAACCTTGAGTGGCCATCATTGAGCATCACTCCACGGTCAGTATTAATCCTTAAGAGGTCACACATGTTACTTTCCTCTGATTTGCAATGCTCACACTCTTTGCATTCCCCTGTGAACACTGGAAGCACATGATCCCCAGCCTTCACATCCATCACACCCTCACCAACACTTTCCACAATTCTGAGATCACACACACACACACACACACACACACAAAAGAAAGGTTGAAAACATAAGATACATAACCAATCAACATACAGATTAAGAAACAAGATGGAAACTGTGCATACCCGCCTGCTTCATGACCAAATATGCGTGGAAATAAGGGTGTTTGTCCCTGTATAATATTCAATTTAACAATCTCAGCATTTGTTCTGTTATAGTTTAGAAAAGTAATGGCATCACTGAATATAGAAACAATATCAATTACCTTAGCTTCCCAGAAGTAGACATCAGTGTGGCAGAGTGAGGTGAACAATATCTTGATACGAACCTCATTTGCCTGTGGTGGAGCTACCTCCACTTCCTCCATCACCAGCGGCTTTCCTGCTTCCCATGCCACCGCAGCTAAGGTGCGGTAACATTTGTGTATGGTTAAGATTATAAGTTCAAATCATGTGACTATTTTAAATAATCATGTGACATCTAATCTTAATCATTTTCGTGAGAGTAGTATCTTATTATGAGAGGTGAAAGAAACCAATTTTGACCATTTAACCTCATATGAATGGTGAAGATTAGAAGTTAGGTAAATGTCAAATATCTATTACATGTGAATTACACGAAGAAGCAGAGAAGACCAATGCGAGGAATTGAAGATAGTTGATGTTATCAGCAGGTTTTCATTTGAACTTTCATACTGATAGATAAATACTGTAGCCAATGATATTTGCATGGCTTAACAGGAACAACTGAGCAAATATATAAAGAAAACGTAGTTTGACAGGATATTTTGTAATTTATTTTGCTGTGTTTCCCTATGTGCAAACGCATGCCTAATTTAAGTAATGACAACAGATGATACGGCCACGTTAAAGTAGTATTGATAACATGTGAAAAAGGTATGCAATACGGAAAAGATATGGATGGAACAATTATGCAAGTAACAAGAAGAAGAGCAACAAAAAAATAAAATAAAATAAAATGAAACCAATGCAACAGGTATAATTGAAGTAGAATACCTTTGCAGCGTATGACCTTTCCAGCAGTGGTTGAATCCATTTTCTTTGCTTTTAAACTCTGATTGAATTCTTGATTAGCAATCACTCAAACAAACACACAAGTACTTTTCTTTTTCACTTTGCAGAAATGGGTTGGTTTCTGTGGTATATATATAGTTGAACACATAAAGAGAATTTCCATCTCTTATTTTTCAAGTTATCAGACTTGTAAGAGGAAGAAAAACCATGAAATCCACAGGTTTTTGTTCTCCTGACTCACAAGCTTACAAGCAGAGGTTTTGTTATTCCAAATCCCTAGTGTCTGGTTTCTGGTGTTTAACCTGTTTATGAAATAATATAATAACAGACCAAATTGCAGATAGTGTAACACTTCCCAAGTTTCAATTCCATAGACCAACAATTGGATTAGTACAGACCCAGTCAACCGGGTTTTCTTGGAGCTAGCAGCATAACAATAGCTGTAACTTGTTAATTAAATGTTATACTTGACGTTAAGTGGTTTTAAAACCGGCCTAACAACCCATTGAACTGAAACCGGTAATGTTAAGTCATATAACTTCGCTTGTCATATTAATTTTATTTATATATGTGTTATGTTTCTTTATGTAGATTCAATCCCAGAGGTACTACCGGTGACAGATTAACCAGGTATTTTTGAGGGATTCGAATTTAATAACATTGCTTGAAATGACAATATCACCCTTTTGAGGCCAATTATTCTGCAATGCTTTACTAAGCAGCTGCAGCATGCGGGTGAAAAAAAAAATTTAAAATATTGTTATTTTAATAAATAATTATAAAAAAATAGTTATTTTAAATTAATTTACGCATTTATTGTACCCATTCACTCCCAATTTTTGTTTGATCATTCACGTCTAAGTTAGGCGTGATCCATGAAGCATTTACGCCTAAGTTAAGCGTGACTCATCTGGTGTTGACATATGACACAAAAAAGTTAATAGTTTAACCATAAAATTTCGGAAGGCCATAACTTTTAATTTGAGTGTCTAGATAATTTTTTTTTTATTTCATATAATTTTTTGAGATTAACACAATGACACCTCATTTTGTATATTTTATTTCTCACAAATACAGTTTGGATTTCATACAAAGGTACTATAAGAGCATTTAAACGTAGAAGCCTCCGAGTTTTTTCTGAATCAACACCAAACATAGTTTTTCAAACACTTGGTAGAAAGTATATATTTTACTATCACATTAAGTATCCTAATTTATAGATGGACTAACCCAATTTGGTACCATCTTTAATTTTAGACCACGACTTACAAGATAAGATCTCAATTCACAATGATAAGAATACAACTCATAGGATAGGGATAAGGGGATTCTAGTAGGCACAAGACTGTGTTTGGTGTTGATTCGGAAAGAACTCAGAGGTTTATGGGTTTAAACAGTCTTATAGTATCATTGTTGCAAATTCAATTTGTGTTTGTGAGAGATAAAATATGCCAAATGAATTGTCATTGTTTAGATCTCGAAAAGTTATGTAGAATCCAAAAAAAAATTACTTGATTTGGACACTGAGTCAAAAGTTATGGCATTCCGAAGTTTTACGGTTAAATTGTCGACTTTTTTGTGCCACATGTCAACACCAGATGAGTAACGCCTAACTTAAGCTTAAATGCCTCGTGGGTCACGCCTAACTTAAGCGTAAATGGTCACGTCCGAATTGGGCATGAATGAGCAAAAAATCAGTAAATTGATTCAAAATAGCTATATTTTCATAATTAAATTATAAATTTTTTAATTAAATAATTGATTAATTATAATTTTTTTCAATTGATAATATTTTTTCTCTTAATTATTAAATATTATACTAAAGTATCTTCATTTAATTAGAGAAATAAGAAAGAGGACAAGAAAACGAAGCAACAAATTTCATTCCCTCTTACCACAACTAAACTCAACTAATTTGTAATTGCCTTAAAATGCTTAATTCCTTTCACAATACATTATTCATAGGGTGAATTTTTTCTATTGTTGTTGCAAGCAGCAACTGATTAGACTATATATTATGGGTAGTATATAGTTGTAATAATAAAATTATTTTTTCTCTTTCCTCAGACATTGTCGGCTGATGTGACGGAGAGAAAAAAAAATAATTTTATCATTACACTATATACTATTCGTAATACATAGTATAAATCAGTTGCTGCAGATTTTTTTTTTAACAGTTAAAGAAGAAGTATATTTCCCTTATTTAGAATTTTGTTACACTAACTTTCACACTCTCAGAAGACAATGACGACAAAGAAGAGCTTCAACAGCATATAAACATAAATGTGTGTTTATCATTAATTATATGATAAATTAGTACTAGCATTAGCAATAAGTAACTTTCTATTTTATTCTCAGTTTCTATTATTTTACCTTATATTTATGAAAATATTACATTCTCTTAATTTTCATGTAAATAAAGCAATTTATTTTGAAATATTATTTTTCTGCCACAACATTTTGTATCATTATTCTTATTTTTTCTAGAAACTTTGAAATGTTACTAATGAAAATAATCCTATCAGTAGGACAACCGGCCCAATCATCATCATAGTATCCGACAACTTTAACATGATTTTTATCTTCATATTCAAGACCTTTTCTTGGAGATGCCTTGATATACTTGAGAATACGAATGACGACATTCCAGTGTTCTTGACATGGAGAATTAAGAAACTAACTTACCACACTAACATCAAATAAAATGTCAGGCTGAGTGAGTGTGAGGTTGTAACGTTAACTAACATATGGTAATACTATTCGCACAACTAGATTAAAGTAGCGGAAGACTTAATAAAATTTCTAATTACCCTATGTAATTTCGTGTTATAACTTTTTTTTTCAATTAACTTATACTATTAATTATAAATACATGTACGGTCCCATACCTGTACAAATTCCAATTTAAATTCCAAGTGATCATAATCAATGACCAATCACTATCTGGATATGATAATTTATACCATTTTGTTTATAGTCTAACAGACAGCATAACGGCTGTAAATCGGACTAGACCAGGGATTATATCCCACTATTTTAACTTGTTCCTGAAATTCAGAAAAGTTTATCCAATATATATATACTGAAAATGGCTTCGTGCCAATACAACATCAAACTACATTACTTGATAAAACACACATAGGCAAACACATGCCTATCAAAAT
Source organism: Gastrolobium bilobum (assembly GCF_033153095.1). Taxonomy (NCBI): domain Eukaryota; kingdom Viridiplantae; phylum Streptophyta; class Magnoliopsida; order Fabales; family Fabaceae; genus Gastrolobium; species Gastrolobium bilobum. Next base: position 12,031 of record NW_026898113.1, read on the forward strand.
GATAACAAATTATATACATGCATGATCATATACTTCATGCACTACAAAACATGTCTACACAGACATTCAAAACAACTAAGTGCCAACACCTGTAGAGTCCTCTATCCTCACTGAAATGGTCATTTGCCCTTTGCAAGTTCTCCTACTGCTGATGTACCTGTAATTTAAATTACAGCCCCACGAAGGGGTGAGAAATGAAACCCAATAAGACTCTGGGTTTATGGAGTAGTCTCCACCCAAGAGTTCACACTCTGCATTAAAGGTCAGATATAAAGCATATAATACAACATGTAATTTATTAGTATATCCTATTGATTATATCTCACTGTCTGTATCTCACTAACTTTATCTCACTGTCTGTATCTCACTGACTTTATCTCACTGAATTATATCGGAAGCCTTTAAACTCCCCTATATCCCATTGCTTTATATTACGGAAGATTTATACTTCCCTGCTTTTTGTAATACGAAAGATTATACTTCCCTGCTTTTTGTAATACGAAAGATTTATTCTTCCCTGCTTTTACATATATTAATAATAATGTATTATATAATTATGAACATATTTCTATGTCTTGATTACTCAATCACCTTTCTACGTCTTGATTTCGTGATAACCTTAATACTATGGAAGATTTATACTTCCACTATCTGTCTTCATTACCACGGAAGATTTGTACTTTCGCTATCCGTCTTCATTACTACACAGGATTTGTACTTTCTCTATCTCATTTTCTACCTATCTACTTGCGTTATATCACATCACAATATCAATGTACATAAATTAAACACATCATCAATATATTTGTCTATATGAACGCACATGTATGCATATATACCAAATATCTTTCTGTCAATCATATACATAATTTAACCATCATCCTTAATGGACTTTGGTGGAACAACAAAGACGGAGGAAAACTCCTAACCAAGAGCTTACCTATCAGTTAGGGGTGTTCGCGGTCTGGATTGGATCGGTTTTGAAGCAAAAAATCATCCGATCCAATTCCTTCGGTTTGGTCATTACATCATCCAATCGGTTTGAATTTTTTTTCAAATCCGATCCAATCCGATCCAATTTTTTTCGGTTTGGATTGGATCGGTTTTCGGTTTTTTGAAAAGCCAAAAAAACAAAACTTAAAAGAATTATTTTTAAAAAAATGACGCTGTTTCAAAACATTTCAAACGTTGATCAGAATTGGTTCACCTGTCTTGTACATCAGTTAAAGGCTCAAAGAGACCAGAGTTCGTCCCAAAATTAATCATCTGACATCATTATAAGATCTACATGTTGATGAGAATAGTGAATATACCAATGACATTGAGTAGTATCTTTCTTCCAATTTTGTGGATATCAAAAGTTGGTGTACGGATTTTATGGCAGGTAGGATCAATCAGTCCAAAACATCTTAACTCTTACACATAGATCCAAAGGTGAAATGATAAAAAATAGCATGCATTTGGATAGCACAAGGTGAAAGAACTACATGTTCCCAAGGCCAGATAGTTCTAAGTTCTAACCTAGTATCTAGCTACCCAAGGTACGTGAATTAAACTGCTTCATCCCCTTGTTTCTAGCAAAGAAACCATCAAGTATATGCATTATCTTTTCATGACAGTACAACATACAAAATAAATGCAGTGCTTACAGCAGAATCAGCCAATTTTTGTAAGCAACAGCTTAATACATACAAATGGTAGCAGACAAGCATAAACAAACACTTAAAACTTGACAAAACTCAAGTGATCAAAATGAAAATAACTGATACAGAATAACAAAAAAAAATGGCAAACTCTAAAGAATCCAACACTAATCAGAGATGCTGAAACCCATATCCTGCATCACAAAACAAATCAACAATAAAGTTATCTTTCATTAATTGAAGTACATGTACAAAACAATCAAGTTATCTTTCAACAATAATTAAAATTAAAAAATAACAACTTACACCATCAATTTTTAATCAGAATCCTCATCAGAATCATCATCAACTTCTGTATTTGGAGAAATATCTAAAATTATAATAAAATATTGTTAGTAACTTAACAATTAAAAAATAAAAAGATGATTTAAAATTAAAAAGTTATACAACTAGAATAAAATAAATTACCTATCTCCATCTTTACAAATTCTTCTATAAGCTCTTCTACATCATTGGAAAAAGGAGTGGATCGGAACCAATTATGTGCACAAATTAATGCTTCAACTGTCTTTGGAGTAAGAGAACTCCTGTAGTTGTTAAGAACTCTACCCCCAGTGCTGAATGCAGATTCTGAAGCAACTGTAGATACTGGCATAGCCAATACATCTTTAGCTATTAGACCAAGAGTAGGATATTTGCTAGAGTTCACCTTCCACCAATTCAAGATATCAAATTTTTGAGTTCCTTTCTCTAGTGGCTCCATGAGATAGAGATCCACCTCATTTTTATTCAAGCTCTCACTCACAGTTATGTCCTTCTCAAATTCACTAGCAAATGAAGAGTCGTCAAACGCTGCCAAATCAGTGTCTTGTAGCTCATGAAGATCTCTGGTGGATGATTGAGAAAGATTTTTGCCATGAAAATCTTTATAGCTGTGAAACATCTTGTTTAAAGTTTCCTTAACTCTAACACTTAAAAATTCTGCATCATCCCTTTCATAAAGCTTCTCAAAACTCCATTCCACAAATCGTAATTTATATCGGGGATCAAGTATCACAGCAATAAAAATCATCATGTTGATATTTTTAATGTTCCCCCAATATTTGTCATGCTTAGCTTTCATTTTTTCAGCCATGGGCCCCAGTAATAGATCCATACTCCTACTCCATGTCTTTAAGTTATTCAATATCATGCAAAACTCATGAAAATATTGAGAAGAAGTCACATATAAAGAACCAGACACTTTTTCAGTGACATCATGAATTTTTTTCAAAAATCTCACAAACACCCGTGCATTATCCCAATCCTCAGTATTTGGAATTCCACCTTGCATCATTGCAAATTCAGCAACACGCTCTCCTAACCTTTTAAATGCCTTTTGAAACTTCAATGCACTTTCAAGCATAATATAAGTGGAGTTCTATCTAGTAGGAACATCTAATTGAACTATGCCACCTTCTTGTATCCTACAATCTTTTATACAAGTCTTGAATCTATCCATACGACTAGGGGAAGCACGCACAAATCTAACAGCATTTCTTATTTTAGTAATTGAAGCATGCAACTCTTTCAATCCATCATTGACAACAAGATTTAAAATGTGAGCACAACATCTAACATGCAAATATTCACCTTTCAACGGATGTGCATTCCAATCCTCCATTCTAGCTTTCAAGTAAGCAATAGCAAGATCATTTGAGCTCGCATTATCAACAGTAATAGTGAAAACTTTTGAAATTCCCCAACCTAGAAGACACTTCTCAATTTTCCTTCCAATGGTCTCACCCTTATGATTCTTGATCAAACAAAAATTCAATATTCTTTTATGCAATTTCCAATCATTATCAATGAAGTGAGCAGTAAGACACAAATAATTGAGATTTTGCACAGAACTCCAGCAATCAGTTGTAAGACACACACTTTGATTCGGAACACTAAAAATAGATTTCAATTTTTTCTTCTCATTTAAATAGAGATTCCAACAATCTCTAGCAACAGTAATTCTTCCAGGAATATCCAGCTTAGGTTGCACAACACTTATAAAATGTCGGAATCCCTCCCCTCCACAAATTTAAATGGCAACTCATCAACAATGATCATTCTAGCAAGAGCTTGTCTACAAGCTTCAACATCAAAAGCTACACCAACAAAAGCTTTACCAATTCCTTTCCCATCTTCTTTTTTAAATTGTTGGAGACTAAGAATTGATTGACTAGAATCATTTGAATCTCTTGGAAACTTTTTGCATTGTGATAACAAATGATTTTTCAAATTAGTTGTGCCATTTTTATGTGTATCACATGCATAAGTAGCCCCACACCATTTACATTTAGCTCTCGGGTTTAATGTTTTTGGATTAATTTCTTTTTCAAAATGATCCCAAGTCCAAGACCTAGGTTTGGTAGGTTTTCTCTTACCCGAATCATCTTCTTCAGCTAAAGCTTCTCCAGCTTCTCCGCTCTTTCTTTTTTTGCCATTCTTATCCACATTTGACTTTTCTGGAATTGGAACTGAATTGGTTTGACTTTGAGGCTCATTAGTTTCAGATGTTGTCCAATTTCTGGACTCAGACTCAGCATTTTCACTAACCACCCTTTCACTATTTTCATTATTTTGTGCCTGCACGTATATGAAATAAAATAATTAATAAACATAGTTAAACTAAAATTCAAAGATAAAAGTTATGCTTTATAAGTAATTAAAACTTACTTCAAACATTGTTACTATTAAGTTGCTGCCTACTCAACAAAGTAGCTTGCTAACAATGATGTAAATGTTGTCTCAATACCTGCATTATAATTGATAAGGAAATGAAAACATGTCAGAAAAATGTTAAAATAGAAAGGACATGATCTGATTAAAGGGCAATGATTTATTTCGCAGAACATGATCTGATTATACTTGGGGATCGGGAGCTGGCCAGAAAACATGGGGTTGAATAGGTTAAGGCAGAAATTAGGTGCAAGCAGCATAATATCAAACATTACTCAACCAACAAATTTATCCATTATCAAATCAAACCAAGGCACATTATTTGATGTAAAAAATAGTTTATTTTTTAAATCACATGACAAATTGTTTCAGTTATTTATTTGGGTCTCATGCAGTGAAGAAGGCAAATAGCACTACAGTATATATTTTGTCAAGCATAATTACCATACCATAGAACATAGTTACATGACAGATTGACGAACCGTTGCAGGCGCTCCAAAATACAAAGTCAGTGATTTGCTTTAATTAACAACGAAAAAACTACATATCATCACTAGAAGCAACAGAGAACAAAGTGGCTGAAGTTACTAAGATCCTAAATGGCCTTACGAATTATAAACAAGAAGTTAGTTAATATTTAACTCTCAACACAGCAGCATCTACAGAGTGACCCCAAACCATAATAAGAAATAACTAGTTGAAATAGTTTTGCAACTATTCTTTTAATAAGGGGTCAACCTTATAATTTAAGAAGGAAAGAATTGTCCAACCACAAAAATAGGACATGGAAATAAGATATTTCAATGTGAAACTAATTATTGCAATTATTCATGAATGCGTGTATGGTGTAATACGCTCTGACGTTAGTTGAGGGGATTTCATGGCAATGGAAGTCTACAGAGGCATGAGAACCATGTCTTCCAAAATTTGTTGTCTGTTAAGGAGGGGCTATGTAGTCTCATTCCCTTAGGACAAGTCTTGTACTGGTGAATACAGAGGCATGAGAACCATGTCTTCCAAAATTTGTTTTCTTCCGTTGTTCCACTCATTAACCACTTTAACAAACACCCATATGCAAACAACAAAAATAAAAGGAAAAATACACTGAGTTACAAAAAAGCAGAGTAAATAAAAAAGTATGCTTGAGAACCATGATGGTATTCATGTCGAACAACATAAAGAAAAGGCAAAATGCACTCAGTTACAAAAAAAAGCAGAGTAAATATAAAAGTATGCATGTTTCACAGATAAAAAAATGCATGGCTGTCAATTTTTTTTTTAAATAATACTCAAAAAAATAAAGACTTTTCTAAATGCAATATCCTAAATGTCTACCAGTTCTTGCCCTGTAGCTCGGCAGACATGAACCCCAAGCACATGAAGTGACAGTGAGTAGTATCCAGTAGCATCCAACAGGTATAACAACTGGTAAGCAAATTGCAAGCCTACATTGTAAATATCTTATGTTAGATGTTTAGGGATATCCGGACTAGAGAATTAACTGGGTCAGATAAACTGTATGAACTTGAAGAAAACATTGAATTCATATGCAATCAAAAAATGATAAATTGCATGAACAGTGAAATTGTTAATAATTCATGATAGAGTCAATTCTAAGTCTCAGGCTATGAGTAAATAGTGATTTCACATACCCTCACTAGTAGCATGTAACCATGGGTAGCAAATTCCAACAATTTTCTGACGTCTCTTTCTGATGCGTGTTGTAATGGAGGAATCAACATCCAAGGTTGTCGTTGACACTGGAGGGTCTAGTTCAAAACCTCGTGGGAGTGGGACGTCATATCCTTCATTTTCATCTCCCCATAGAGTGGCTTGAACTAAAGCCTAGCTTCCCTTTCCTTGTTGTAGATTGAATGCAATTTAGATTTCAAATATGGCAACACTACCTGAAAAGGAATTATTGTGAGACAGTGAATTGGAGGAATTAAGATAAGCGAAGCGATATGTTTATTTGGCTGTTTAACGGAAGAGACAAACGTTGATTTTTGAGAAGAAAGAGATATGCTACTGGTGCCAGAGCGTGAGTGACTGTGAGAAGAGTGAGAGACTGAGACGACGGCAAGAGTGAGTTTGGATGGATTAGGTTTAGAACTTTGGGTGGGTTTAAAACTGATGGGCTAACGCACAGGTGGGTTTAAAAATTTGGGCCAGCTATTATTTGGGATAGGTAATAGGTATAATTTGGTAAAAAAAAGTTTGGATCGGTTTGGATTGGATCGGTTTTCAACATCAAAACCGAAAACCGATCCAATCCAGTAAATTTTTTCGGTTTTTTTCAGTTTTCGGTTTTTCGGTTTTCGGTTATTTCGGTTTTCAGTTTTTCGGTTCGGTTTTTGCGGTTTGAATCGGTTCGGATCGGTTTATGAACACCCCTACTATCAGTTCTTTTATATCATGCTTACTTGGTATACAAGTAATTTTTCCAAAATTCACAGAATCCTGACTTAGAATCACTGTATTACCTGCTACTCTTTAGAATACTTGTTTACTATCTCTATTTGATAATTTTATGCCATACCACAAGTCATACTTAAATACCCATAACTTGACCTATATTTACATAATATAAAATATGCTTCATCATATTACCAATTAAAGGTTCATCATACTAATTTTACTTGAAACATACTTCAAATTCATTTCCAAGTCCCGTCATTAAACAACTTAATTTTTAATCCAATAAACCACTAAGTGGCTGAACCTATATGGCTTATTAACTCACATTTATTTAAGCTTAATACTTGTAAATTTAAGTGCCATTTAACCTTAATACAAACCAATAACACCAAACATCATTTAATTACACAAAACAGTCCAAAAAGCTGAATTTTCACACCATGAACAGTCTGTACTATAAAATACACAAAAAATCCATTTTACATCCAATTTCTCTGAAATTTGTATATGTTAAACTAGACATGTGTGCCTTTAATTTGCAACACACCCCACTCAATTTGGAGTTCTACAAATCTAGACATAAATTTTTTAAAATAGGGCAGATTTGAAGTCTATAGGTTTTCACGAAAATTAAACCACTTCCAATGATTCAAACTTAATCCAATCAATTCCATACCCATCAAATACCATGAATACATATAAAAAAACATATACACATGATTTAACATCATACAAAGTCAACCCCAATTCATAAACCCTAAATTAAAATCCATGATATTAAGCTAAAGGAAGGTAGTTAGTTACCTTAAACCACTCCTTGGTGCCTATTTCTTCAATTTCCCTTCAACAAGACATGAAAACACCTCACTTTCCATGGATGGCAGCCATGAGGTTATAAGAAATAGAGGAGAAAAGATGAACATGTGAAGCTCCTCTCAAGGATTAAAAACCATGGTTATGTTCTGCTAACTACAAGGATGATTTTCTCTCAAAGTGTCTATGAATTTTAGTGACTTGAGAAGCAAGTTCTCAAGCTCCCAAAGCTTCCATGGTGGTCACGGTTTATGTGAGGAAGAAGTGAAGAATTTTTTCTTCTTAAAATGAGTAAGAACCACCTAGCTTCGGAAAAGAAATATGAAGCCACTTATGTTGATTTTCAAGGCTATTTCTTTTGATTTGTTGGCTTCCTATTGGTCCACAAATGAAACACTCTAAACACTCATTTCCTACCACTTGTGAACTGATTTGAAGTCCTTCCAAGACAACGAACATCAGATTTTGTTTTTCACAAAATAACTATACAACAAATTAACTAGTTAGCTTTTAATATAACTTAGTTATTTTTAATTCTATTGGTTAATTAAATTCGTACTTTGTCATATCTTTAGCAATGAATCTAAACATCATTAGATTAATCTAAACATACCTTGACTCAATGAAATTTATCCCTCAATTTAATTATGTCATCTAATTCAAGTTTAAGACTAGTTTTGCTTACTTTTAAGTCACTTTGACTTATTTATCATTCTTATTGGTTGATTTTCCTTAAACTTTGACTTATTTTTAATTATTAATCTAATCTTCATTAGACTAATCCAAGAACATATTGATTCCACTAAATTCTCTAAAGAATTTAATGATAACATCCAATTCAAGTTTTGACCACATCTAGTCTATTTTCCAATTAATTCATGGCTTTCTCTATAATGACATATACGTCCTGAATTCTCTTCATACATATATTTATGTACTATATGACTTGCTTGGCATGAAATATATCCCTCTGTATCTCATTATCTTAATTTCATGATCAACAAATCATTACTTTACATAATTGATCATAGTTTCTATAAACACCACTTGATCTACTGAACTCTTACTTGATTTTCTTATTTAACCTAACTTGGTTATGAGGGTTGTTATAGAGGTAGTTCAGTTTTCCAACCAATCTTCTATACTTTTCAAGATCTGAAAAGTGTTCCCACTAATTCGATAGAAGCTTGACATTTGGATCCATAGGGCTATCAACATACTTAGAATTTAACAAAGTAGTCTCTTAAAAAATATTCGAAGCATATTTCCTCTAAGATATCCTAATTCCATCTTTAGATTGGGCCACCTCGATTTCCAAGAAATATTAAAGTTTTCCAAGATCTTTGGTCTGAAAATGATGACATAAATGTTGCTTCAACTGAGTAATCTCATGATTATCACTACCTGTGATTAAAATTTCATCAGCATACCCCACCAAATAGATAGACTCGGAAGCGGAATGACGATAAAAGAGAGAATGATCAGTCTCCCTCCGAGTCATACTAAATTGTTGAACAACATTGCTAAATATGCCAAACCAAGCTCGTGGAAATTGCTTGAGACCATATAGAGACTTATGGAGATGACAAACAAGACCCAACTACCCCTAAGCAACATATAATAACCCTAATTTGTAAAATGTCTAATTACAAAGGATTAAGTACTTAATCATGCATAATGAAGACTAATTAACTGAAAGGCTTAATAAAAACATTAGATTAAATATTAATCAAGCATATTGTAGATAAAATAAGTGGAAATACTTATTTCAATCTATATGGATGTATTTAGGTTGAAATATACCTTTTAAGTAAGCAACTGGGCATAAGTGGGGAAGGACGGGCTTCTATGCAAGTTGGGTCTGTCAGCCACTCCTCATTGGAGAGCTCGCTCGAGCGAGCTGTCTAGCGAGCGTTGTAATTGCTCGCTGGTAGAGCTCGTTAGAGCGAGGAGTCCAACGATCTGTTGCGAAAGTGGATTTAATTAAATAGAAATCGAGCCATTCGTCGAGGAAGAGAAGGGAAACACTGAGGAAGCCATTAATGAGCATTTAAGACCCAAAAACCTAGCTTCCTTGTTGTTGATGGAATCGATTGTGGTTGGAAGCAAAGTTGCTTAGAATATCAAGGAGAACAAAACTCATAACTTAGAATTCATTGTGGAGGCTTGTGGATGGAGATTTTGGCTTGGGAAAGCAGCAAAATTGTGGCATTCCAAGGAGCTTGAGATAGTGCATTGCCTCATTGGGTATTGGAAGACCATCCTTGTCCCATTGTGGACCCATTTATTGTAAGAATCCTTGACTTCTTTTTGTTTTAAGTTGAAATGAAAAGTTAGAGTTTTATATGTATGCGGCTAGATTGGCTATGTTAGACGGTGATTGATCAAGACTTGTGTACTATCCTTGATTGATCAAGCATTGGGGGAGCCAATGGAACTTGATCTGGAGAATTGAATTGTCTCAAGCCTAGGTAAGTTCATGACTTTTATGCATTGGATGTTGATTATCTAGGGTGTTTGTGAATATGTGTATGTTCAGTAGCTTGCAATTTGATTGATAAATTGGTAGCAATTGTTGATTACAAGTTCACCTTGTTAGGTGTGGTTTGTGAATAAACCTTGGTGTGGATTTCCTTCTATTGCATTGTGTGAGGACCACCTTATTGTAAAGAAAAGCATTTGGCTATGAGGCTTTCGAGTTAAGCTTTCGGATCTTGGAATTTATTCCTTTATTGTTCTACCAAGCCCGATGGTGGGTTTTGGTTTATGTGGTTGATACAATAGATTGAATATAATGTATGATGTATAGTTTTTTTTGTGTGGTGTAAGATGGATTCTTACACGAGTAGGTTACATGGCTGCGTAATTCCTGCAGTATGTTACACAGTTGCGTACTCTGGCCTTAGGATTATTTGTCTATAGCGTCCTGTTTAAGGTATGTTTACCACGAGGGATTGCTAGGACACTGTCGTTTGTATTCTGAGGATGGTGCATGGCACTAGTAGGAATATTAGACAGTTATTTGCATACTTGGCATGCATACATACATACATTCATGATAAGTTGTTTATTGTTTGTTGTCTGAAATGAACTTTGAGGGTGGAGTTCACTGAGATGTTTATCTTGCCCCGTATTATGGGGACTCCCTTTCAGGTACTGATGGTGCAGGAGCATCTATTGGCAGGAGGCCTCAGTAGATTGCATGATGTTGCTTTATTTTGATGTATTTTGGGATATCATATTGTATATGTTAGTTGAACATGTATATTGTAAGAATTCGCACTCCTAAATAATTAATAAAATAATATTGATGCCGGAGCATGGATTTGATAAAGATTATGCATAATTATGGTATGATAATTATTTAGAAAGTGGAATAATGGTTAAAGTCGTTTTTCTGATGAAAAGTGCAGATACTGATTTTGCTTTGCAGTATAAATGTGTACCAGTGAAGTGTTCCAAAAAATTATAATAAAAATATGATAATTCCTAGAAAAATGTCTAGGTTAAGAATATAAAGTTTGGGTATAAAATAATTAGTGCAGCTATTAGAACTAATACCGACGAATTAATTAAGTGCACCTATAAATAAGAAATGCACACAACCCTAGGTCAGATTCTACAAATTTCTATGTAGCTTCATGGCTGCCAAAGGCTTCTCCTATAGTCTCTATAACCTTTCTTGCAAGAAAAACACACACCACCTTTCTTATTGATTCTTCCTCTCTAATCTTGTGAACACTTGGTAGTGAGCCTTGTGAGGGAGAAAAACACTTTCTTTCTGAGTTGTAGCCACTATTTTGTGGGGTTTGTGGGCTGACTTCTTGGTGTGAGGGAGTGGAAGCTATTTCCACTCACTTTGATGCTTCAAGAATCCATTTTGTGATGGAGATGACCAAGTGTAACGCCAGGCCGCTTCAAGAATCAATGATTATCCCCCACACACTTTGATGCTTTGTCCTCACTCGCACACTTTTCAGGAAAACTTCCCAGGAGGTCACCCATCCCAGAATTGCTCCAAGTCAAGCACGCTTAACTATGGAGTTTTTTCGTTCTGGGCTACCAAAAAGTAGATGCATCTTGTTAGTATAGGTAGTACCAATTAATTCTTATAAGTTATTCCCAACTGTACTGTCCTATACCAGCACAGTCTCTGGAATCCCTCTCTTTCGGGTGTTGATTCGATTCATTCATGTACCCCGTCGCTAGAAGCCTGCCAGGAGCCGCACCTTGTCCATGCCCTTTCGCACTGACGATCACTCCCCGCCTTCGTCAGCGCCCAGGATGTTACATGCCCACCAGCTTTCTCCTGGTTCGTCCTCGAACTACACCGCACTGGAAGAGAGGCCCTGCTTTGAAACAACCGTGTAACACCCGACAACTTGCAAGAATCAATGACTATCCCCACACACTAACACGAGACTTTTCAGCGTGCTTTGTCCTCACTCGCACACTTCCCGGGAAAACTTCTCAGGAGGACACCCATCCCAAAATTGCTCCAAGTCAAGCACGCTTAACTATAAAGTTCTTTCGTTCCGGGCTACCGAAAAATAGATGCATCTTGTTAGTATAGGTAGTACCAATTAATTCTTATAAGTTATTCCTAATTGTACTGTCCCATACCAGCAAAGTCTCTGGAATCCCTCTCATTCGGGTGTTGATTCAATTCATTCATGAACCCCCAAGCTGCAAGATTTGGCACGAGCCGCTCATTGTCCGTGCCTTTTCGCACCGACGATCACTCTCTGCCCTTGCCAACTCTTGGGATGTTACATGCCCACTAGCTTCCGCCTGGTTCGTCCTCGAACCACACCTTACTGGAAGAAAGGCCTGCTCTGATACCACTAGCTTGCCTTTCCTCCTCAATTATGAAACTTGCACGATGTATTCCATGTTTCTTAGCTAAGGAAGTATGTAGCTGATCCTTCTCATGTGGTTTAACCTAATGATGTTGAGATTCGGGAAATTTGAAAACTCCAATTGGGCAACTGAAAATACTCGAAAGAGATGAGAAGAGGCTGAGGAATAAATCCATTCCTATGGTGAAAGTTCAATGGGAAGGAAGGACACCTGAAGAGTCCACTTAGGAGCGAGAAGACGAGCTTTTCCGGCAATATCTTGAGTTTAAGGACAGGTATGTTCTTGATTTTGCGGACAAAATCGCAAAAATGTGGGGTGACTATAATATCCCTAGCCTAATTAATTAGTAAATTACATGTAATTGAGTAATTAAGCATATATTAATGAGTAAAATTAATTATAAGGCTTAATTAAATAAAATAGGGTCACTTGTGAGGTAAAAGTGTTGACAGTGAAAATTATGGGGTAGAAATGGGTGTAGGCATAAGTACCCAAAACATAAAAGTAAAATTAGAAATGTTCCTAGAAAAATATTCCAGACCTTTGGGTAAAGTTTGAAAGAGAATGGAGCTGAATAGATAGATGAGCTCATATCCAGTGGAAAAAGCCTAACTAAGTTAAGTGCAAATGAAGCTTCATTTTCTTTTTCTTCCAGCAACGTGTCTGAGAGAGAAATAGAGGAGGAGAGAAAGTGAGAAACCCTAGCTACTCCATTTCTCAACCAATCTTAGTGATTCAAAAGCCTAAACCACTCATAATCTTGCTCTCATCCATAATCCTAGCTTGGTTTTGAATGGGGAGCATTGTGGTGGGAGATTTCTTCCTCCCAAAATTCGACCCATTGGGTGATTGGAGGAGTTTGAAGGTAGTTCATTCCATGGGAGCTTAGGAGATCAACATCCCTTAGTCGTGCAACCATTCGTGGTAAGTTTCTACTCCTTGAGCTTTGTTTTCATGGAGATTGCAAGATTGAGGAAGATGATGAATAATGTCATGGTGGGTGGTATGAGTTTGAGTTTGATTTAAGCTTAATCCCTTCGTAAAAGTTGTTGTAGATGATAAATAAACGGTAGAAATGAGTTTAGATAGTCATTTAGTTATTGTTCAATGTGTGGGAAAATTCATGCTTGGGCTTATGGATGTTCTAGCATTTTGAGCAATTAATGATAGATGATTGATTGTGTCCTTGTGTTGTTAGGATTGAGGCAAGCGGACCAATATTGAGTGACCACTCATTGGAGCAAGCTATGGAGCTTGATTAGCCCATTGGATAGGTAAACTCATGCCAATTTGTGGTGTAGAGTTGTTGTTTTGTTGATGAATATATGGATATTCATTAACTTGTATTGATTGGTTGTGTGACACCTTGGTGTAGGTGTGTATTTTGCAAGTTGTAGCTTGAATTCAAAGTTGATTGGTTGCAAAACTTGTTGGGGAGCAAAGGTTGAATTGGAGCTTTGAGGTAAGCCTTTGGACCTTAGGTGTTAATCCCTTTATTGTTCCACCAAGCCCAGAATGGGTAATGGTTATTGATAGTGTATGTAAATGCAATAAAGTAGTTTAATGCTTTGTTATACGTATGTGTATGCTTTGGGTGTGGCATAGGATGGTGTTGCCCTATGTTTTGTATCTTGCATGACGATGCGTAATTCATACTTGGTAGTTTAGCTGGCCAGTAGGACTATTTTGCATCTGAGTATCCTTAGGACAGCATGAGAGCTCGAGGGATGTCTCTTGGAGATGTTTTTACACACTGCATGGATATGTATGCATTATTTACGGTTATTGCTATTATACTGTGAGTGAACTAAGGGGTGGAGAGATGATCCAAGGACCCCTGGTTTACTGAGATGTATTCATATATCTCACTCGTGTTATGGGGACCACCTTTCAGGTAAAGATGCTGCAGGAGCCTCTGGTGGCAAGTGGCCATACTTGGACTAGTTGATACATGAAGATTTTGCATCATTTTGGGTTATGCATGCCATTTGGTAGTTCCTATGTATAGGATTGATATTTGAAAACCATTTGTTATATGTAGGTCATATTTTATTTTAATGGACTTAGCCTATGCTCATCTCTTTTGGTATCTCTTTTGTGGATGGGAGCCAAAGACTTGATCATAGTGTTTTGTATCTAAGTCCCATGATTATGTATAGAGACACTTGGAATTGTGTAGTATTGTATATATATATGATGGAAGGGCATGGATGCCATTTGATGAATATGTGTGTTAACATAGATAAGGATCATGTATTAAAGTTGTATAATGTCTATTAGGTGTTAAGAAAATGGTGAAAGTGGGAGGAAATCTCCCATGAAGTTACATGAAAACAGGAGAGGGCATGTTTTGCCCAGCAAGAAAGCGCTTTAGCGCTGAAATAGGCGCTAAAACGCTCTATGCTCGTGAAATGGAGGAAAACCCACTGCCCCTGGGCGTTTTAACGTGAAAACAGGTGCTAAAACGCTCAATCGGGCGTTTTAACGTGCAAGTTGACCGCCTAAACGCTCTGAAGACCTGTAGAAGGCAAAATTTTCTGCCTCTGGGCGCTTTAACGCTCAGTTTGGCGCTAAAATGCTTATCCCGAAAACAGCATGAACATAGTTTAGTAAAATTAGCATAACTTGAGCTACAGATCTCCGATTTGAGCGCGGTTTGAACCCACGCGAAGCTAACAGATAGATCTATAACATAATGTGAGATGATAACTATAAAGTAAGTATAGAAATCTCAATTTAAGAAAACATGAAGAGAAATTAGTATTGAACTCGAACGAAATAATAATATGATGTTAAGTTTATTTGTGATTATTTCGCAAGATAATAAGGTTATGGTCACGCAATTGGTTATTTTAAACTCGGCTTTGTTAAAAAGGAAAAAGCAAGTAAGTTTTAAAAAGAAAATGGGAAAAAAATTATCCGGGTTTTAAATTGAACCAATGTGATTGTAACTGCGCTTAATATCATAAAGCTATGTTAACAAACCAGTTCTAGAACGGGGTGTTACACCAAGCTTGTAAACCAAATTTGTGGCATTGTGGTTGCAGATCTATAGAGTGATGTAGAGCGCTCCAAGATTACTTCTTTTCTCTATTTTGGAAGCTTGGGTATATGCTTCAACCTTTTCACTTGAGTTTCTAGGTTAAAGATTGAGTCTTGACATGTTAAATGATATGAATAAGTAACTAACATGATCATTAGCTTAAATGTGCTTAAAAATGGTAGTTTGAACGTCTGTAAGTGTTAAAAATGGAACCTTGAAAGGATATCTTCGCTAAAATGCAAAACTGCATTCTATCGCAAAATATCCGGATATTGGGTCTGTGATATTCGGATATGGATATCTGGATATTGACCCTATGATATCTGGATATTGATATTCTGATATGTCCCCGAGGAATATTCAGATATTATGGGAAATTCATGTTTTGAGCTATTTTGTCCAAACAGAAGTGTGGGTTAGGTTTCTGGACCCTTAATTGGTTAGTATGAACCTCTGTAATAAATTAACTAAGTCAGAACCAATGTTATTGAATGCTTATGGCTTTGAAAGAAGCCTACGATCATTAAACGAAAAAGGAAATGTTGTCCTAATGCAATGAACTTCTAGGCTATGAATATTGATGATATTTCTGGTATAAACAGACTGTGATTGTGTTGTTTGGTGACCCATGGACTTTGTGTGGACTTTTAGCTGATATTACTAACTTGATAGGTAATCTTTCGTGTCTTCGGTTTTACCCATTGATGGTTCCACCATACCTCATAGAGGGATGGTTTATACGCATAATGTGTTTTCTGAAAATATGTGAAGAATATTTGATATGTTGTTGAGATGTTTTATGAGTGAAAATGTCATATGTTATGTATGTGAGGCACGACGAGATGGTAACTATGTGGGTGAGGTACAGGGGAGGAGCCTTGTACTGTGGGTTGCAGACGTGCGTAATCCCTACCTTTTATTCTCTGACCAGTAGGATGCATACACACATGACATAGACATATGTTGCATTGCATGGATATTTTCCATTATACCGTTGTTATCTTGTTGAACTTATATTGCACATGTAAGTGAGCTTGGGGTGGAGAGGTCCTGGAGGACCCCTTGTCTTACTGAGATTTCTTGTTAGAGATCTCACCCCGACTGGGGCACATTTTCAGGTACATGTGTTCCTAAGGCTGAGACCTCTGGTGGTAGGAGGCCGGAGTTGAGTGAATATTATGCATGCCTCTTTATTGCCATATTTGGATATGATTATGTCTTGTTATTATTATATGGCTATTGTATTTGAGACATGATTTGACTATGTTGTCTTATTTGGTGAGGATGGGGGTTGTCCGTGCCACATTGAATAAGTTGTGTTTATTTCAGACTGGGGTTGTATTATTTTATCAGGATTTTTCTGGTCTACGTGTTGTAGTTCCATGACTTTATACTTATTTATGTTATGAGGTTATTCAGTTTAGTTATTTATTGCAATTTACATACAGGCGGTTTTTGAAAAAGATTCACTGAGTTAATATGATAAGGTTCATAATTGGAAATTTTAGCTTCCGCATTTATTGAGCTGCGCCTATTACCATTTTATATGTTTGATACACCGGATGCACACAGGGTGTTACATAAATGATCTACTTTTGTAGCCCATTTGATATATCATTATTATTTTGGTGGACTTAGCCTATGTTCACTCCCCTTTGGTATCTTAATGTTGTTGAATGAAACCAAGAGTTTGATCATAAACATTTTGTGTAGCCAAGTTCCAATATATGTATTTAAGTTATTTGATATAATTGGACATCTTGTAATGATGGACTTTATGCATATTTGATGGAAGGGGATTGATGCCTATTTTACATGGTTTAAAGTCTATTACTTATGTACTTTTTTTTACATGTTGACAATGTATAATGAATTATGCAATGTTGTCAACGGTATTGTAGATTAAGTTAAAGTTACATAACTTAGAATTCAAATAAAGATAATAAAGTGTATTAAATAGTTGAGGATTATTTGAATGTAAATGCACCCTAGTTTGTTGGGCTAGTTGTTGCCTTTCCATGTCTATTAGGTACCCAAGTGGTGTGCCAAACATGTATGGAGTGAGCCATGAAACTAATGGGACATGCCCAAATTCTGGCTCTGGTCGCTAGCGAGCTCATTGGACCAAGGAGGCCAGTGAGTTAAATAAAACTGAGATAAAAGCGAAATCAAAACAAGGGACTCCTTGAGCACGTGAACCCCCCGTTAGCCTCGCTTGAGCGATGGAGGTCGCGAGAGGAAGGGGAAGAGACCTATGCTCTCGGTTTGTAATTGAATTAAGCTTGTTGACATGCTCATTCGAGCGAGCAGGTTAGCGAGTAAATATGAAACGCTCGCTAGAGCGTATAGGTTAGCGAGCAGCCCAGTTTCCAGAAAAATAAAAGTAATAGTGTGAGACCTTTGGGGACCTGATAATGGTATCCCTTGGGATTTGTATGAGACATTTAAGCTTGTTTTTGTTATTCTGCAATGTTACTTGGTTACAATTATAGTTTTGGTTATTTTAAATATGGTATTGATTAAAAAGGAACCTGAAATATTTAGAAAGAAAAAGTTTGACCATGTTTTTAATTGAACCAATGTGATTGTAAATGCGCTTAATATCATGCATATTGTTAACGAACCAGGTGTACAATGGGGTGTTACACAACAAACCCAGGAGGTTGCTCTATATAAACTTCCTTCGCAAGATCACCATGAAGAAAAGCATTCTTAATATCAAGTTGATAGAGAGGCCAATGGCGAATAGCTGTCATGACAATAGAGAGGAGAACATAGGACATCTTCGCCACAGGGGAAAAAGTGTCACTGTAATCCAGTCCAAACACCTGAGTGAAACCTTCGCCACCAAGCAAGCTTTAAGACGATCCACTTTACCATCAGGACCAACCTTAACAGCATAAATCCAGCAGAAGCCAACATCATATTTCCTATACGGAAGATGGACTAGATCTCGTGTGCCATTGTGCTGAAGAGCACTAATTTCATCAATCATAGCATGTCTCCATCCAGAATGTGAAAGTGCTTCACTTGTAGTCTTAAGAATAGACTCAAAAGAACAAAAAAAAAAAAAAAAAGACATGCAAAATATGATGGTAACTAATATTAACTGAATACATTTTTTTTTAAACATCTACTTTATTGATTTTATTCATATTAATTACTTCCAGTATCCTAGTATGTTTATGACTCATATGTATAAACAAAAAGTAGAAAATCACTTGTACGTATTTTGTTTACCCTTCTTGTTCACTGTGATTATTATGCCCTCGCTGAGTTTGTGCGACTCACCCCTCCTTTATTTTTCCATCCAGATCATCAGGTAGCTTAATAGAAAGTTGCTAAGAGTCGCAATTCAACTTATAGCTTTATTTGGATTATCTACCCTTAAATAATTATCTGTGGTTTATTTTGGAGCTCTGAGCATTCTACAACTATGGAAAGTTATTAGCGACATCATTTAGATTGTTTTAAGATTCTAATGTCTGGATTATATATTTTGTTGTTCATGTTGTTGTCTGGTTTTGTATATGCTGTATATTATGTTTGATTTGTTTTGCAATGTTAGAAAAATAAATGAAACTGTCAAAATTTCAGTAAAATTTGGAATATGAAATTGTTGGAATTTTATTTTGTTTTATGGGTTTTTTTGTGGAAGATAAACTTGAAAGGTTAAAGGTATTTGAGTTACCTTAGCCTGTGCGGCGGTCATGGCTCATATTTGGGTCGTGACATCAACTTTAAATAAGTGAATTTCTTGTTGCTTTCTTTTATTTTTTTATTTATTTTTTGGTAAATTCTTTTACTTGTAAATTTACTAAATTGTCAACTATCTTAACTATTTCAAGTTTAGTTTTTGTTTTCTGTCATTCACTTTATTCAAGATCAACTGTATCATTAAACTAACATGTTACAGCTATCGTTAAGCTGCTAGGCCCCAAGAAAACCTGGTTGACTAGCTTTCTGCTGATCCAATTGTTGGCATATGGAATTGAAACTTGCAAAGTTATACGCTATCTGCAATTTGGTGTATTATTATATTATTTCACAAAAAGTGGTCAACCACCTGAAACCAGACACTAGGAATTTTGAAGAACAAAACCGCTGCTAGTAAGCTTGTGAGTCAGGAGAACAAAAACCCGCGGATTCCATGGTTTTTCTTCCTCCTACAATTCTTTTAAATTTAAAAATAGGAGATGGCAATTCTCCTTATGTGTTCCACTATATATATCTCACAGAAACGAACCCATTTCTGCACAATGAAAAAGAAAAGTACTTGTGTATTTGTGTAAGTAATTACTAATCAAGAATTCAATCAAACAGTTTCGAAGCAAAGAAAATGGATTCAAGTACTGCTGGAAAGGTCATACGCTGCAAAGGTATTCTACTTCAATTGTACCTGTTGCATTGGTTTCATTTTATTTTGTATTGTTTTTGTTTCTCTTCTTCTTGTCACTTGCATAATTGTTCCATCCATTTCTTTTCCGCATTGCATACCTTTTTCACATGTTATCGTTACTACTTTATTAGGCATGCGTTTGGACATTGGGAAACACAGTAAAATAAATTACAAAATATCCTGTCAAACTATGTTTTCTTTATATATTTGCTCAGTTGTTCCTGTTAACCCATGCAAATACCATTGGCTACAGAATCTAGTTATCAGAATTAAAGTTCAAAGGAAAACCTGCTGATACCATCAAACTTGGTTTCTAATCTTCACCATTCATATGAGGTTAAATGGTCAAAATTGGTTTCTTTCACCTCTCATAATAAGATACTACTCTCACGAAAATGATTAAGATTAGATGTCACATGATTATTTAAAATAGTCACATGATTTGAACTTATAATCTTAACCATACACAAATGTTACCGCACCTTAGCTGCGGTGGCATGGGAAGCAGGAAAGCCGCTGGTGATGGAGGAAGTGGAGGTAGCTCCACCACAGGCAAATGAGGTTCGTATCAAGATATTGTTCACCTCACTCTGCCACACTGATGTCTACTTCTGGGAAGCTAAGGTAATTGATATTGTTTCTATATTCAGTGATGCCATTACTTTTCTAAACTATAACAGAACAAATGCTGAGATTGTTAAATTGAATATTATACAGGGACAAACACCCTTATTTCCACGCATATTTGGTCATGAAGCAGGCGGGTATGCACAGTTTCCATCTTGTTTCTTAATCTGTATGTTGATTGGTTATGTATCTTATGTTTTCAACCTTTCTTTTGTGTGTGTGTGTGTGTGTGTGTGTGATCTCAGAATTGTGGAAAGTGTTGGTGAGGGTGTGATGGATGTGAAGGCTGGGGATCATGTGCTTCCAGTGTTCACAGGGGAATGCAAAGAGTGTGAGCATTGCAAATCAGAGGAAAGTAACATGTGTGACCTCTTAAGGATTAATACTGACCGTGGAGTGATGCTCAATGATGGCCACTCAAGGTTTTCAATTAATGGAAAACCAATATACCATTTTGTTGGAACCTCCACTTTCAGTGAATACACCGTTGTTCATGTTGGCTGTGTTGCCAAGATCAACCCCGCTGCCCCACTTGACAAAGTTTGTATTCTCAGCTGTGGAATCTCAACAGGTTACAATACATTCCATTCTTCCCTTTTAATCAATTCAACTGTATAGTTTCTCTTTCAATAAACAATATTAATCATCTTAATATTGAAGGTCTTGGTGCTACCTTGAATGTTGCAAAACCAAGCAAAGGTTCATCAGTTGCTATATTTGGATTGGGAGCTGTGGGACTCGCTGTGAGTTGTCTCTCTTCCCAAATAAAAGGAAACTTTTTGTGCTTCTATTACTGCATCTTTGATATAACTGTTTTTTTTTGCTTTCACAATTTATGCAGGCTGCTGAGGGAGCTAGACTTGCTGGTGCTTCCAGGATTATTGGGGTTGACTTGAATTCTAAGAGATTTATTGAATGTGAGAGAAACAGTTGAAAAAACCTCTACAAGCACCCTAATCATCCTTCCAAATTGATGACCCTGATACATCAAAGATATTAAATAACTGTGCACTAATTCTGTTCTGAGTGTGCTTATTCTTGTCTACAGCTAAGAAGTTTGGAGTTACTGAGTTTGTGAATCCAAAGGATTATGACAAGCCCGTTCAAGAGGTTAGTTACGTAATAATATAAACTGACTAGTCATGAAATTAGAGATATCTTTTACACTTAATTGAATCTCTTCAATTCATTTCAGGTGATTGTTGCGTTGACTGGCGGGGGAGTTGACCGAAGTGTTGAGTGTACTGGAAGTATCAGTGCTATGATCTCTGCATTCGAATGCGTGCATGATGTAATGTTCCTTTATGCTTCTTTCTTGTCGTTCAAGTTTCCATAATCTTAACTATAGTGTATCCGTGCATGTCTTCAAATGCTGAATTCTCATTTCTTATTGTGACTTCCTCTGTATAACATTATAGGGATGGGGTGTTGCTGTACTTGTTGGTGTGCCAAATAAAGATGATGCTTTCAAAACCCATCCAATTAATGTATTGAACGAAAAGACTCTAAAGGGTACTTTCTTTGGTAACTATAAACCACGGTCTGACCTCCCATCAGTGGTGGAGATGTACATGAACAAGGTTAGTTGATTTCATCATCGATGAGAAATACTGTTTGAATTTTGGATTATTGACTCACTTTTATTTTATATGCATCCATCCACACATTATTTGTCGAGACTCACATTTTTTTCTTCTGACTTATTTGGTATCAACCCTTTCTCACTGCTCATCATTGGAAACTCATTGTTTTGCTTCTCAATTGTTTCAAATGTGACAGGAACTTGAACTGGAGAAATTCATAACCCATGAAGTGCCTTTCTCAGAAATCAACAAAGCCTTCGAATACATGCTTAAAGGGGAGAGCCTGCGTTGTATAATCCGCATGAGTGCATAGAATTTCTTTGAATTAATCACATTGGGTGTCGGAAAATAAAATAAAATATATATGTAGCTGTGGTCACTATAACAAAACAATGTTCATTTTTTGCTTTAAATTTCGTAGAGAAGTTATTGTATTCCGTCCAAATCGCATGTGTTTGTACAGTACAAAACAAGATGCTCATGTACTTCTGTGTTTTTATATATAAATATCATATACTTCATCGTTGAGTGGGATTGACGTTTGAAATCTTTATGTTGTGAAAGTCTACTAAAAATTTCATCAAATCATATTCTTACCTGTAATGAGAAGAAAACTGCTTTCTTGTGCTAATATTATTGCAGAATTGGATACATAATTTTAAGTAAATCAAAATCTTGTGAGAAAAGTGAACGAAAGATAAAAGTAATGCAACTTTTGAAGTCTGTGAGATCTAGAAGGATCCAATAATAAGAGGCTAAAGCCTCTTCCAGTGGCCAATGCATGTCCAGATGTTGGGGCCTTTTCCCATTGCCAAAGCAGCAACATTTCAGACCATTATAGATGCGGGATTGAGAGTCTAGATTCTTCTTGGTTTGTGACCCGTGACTTTGGGCTCTAAGATATTTGCTAGCAGACAACCAAGGCCTTCTGAGTACCTTACTTGCTACCTTCCAAATAAAACCTTGAATCACTCACAGAGTAGTAAATACAAGTAGATAAAACAACTCAATTTTTACAAAATAAGGGTAGGCCCCCCCAAAAAATAATATTTTCAACCAAAATAATGTCATCGTAGGAGAGATTCTTTCATGAATAGAGTTTATCACGTGACTCTTAATCAAACCGTCTATATTACGCAACTAGTCCTACATAGAATAGAATTCCATGTCCCTTTAGAAGCCCAAAGTAAAATATTGATTCATTATACACAAATAAGATCAGAAGAAGAAAAGGAACCGTATAATTCTGCTTCTTGACTTTATTGCCTCAATTTTCTATATACTTTTAACTATCTCCTCCCTTTTCACTTCTCCCCTATAAGATAAACCAGACTCATATACTAACCCCAAACACTCAATAATGGTCCCTAAGATCTTCTTGCTTTTTCTCCTCTTTCTAGCACACCCTCATCCATATGCATTTGTAAATGGAGATACCACTTTGATCAAAAGCACTTGCAAGAACACTAAGTACTACAATCTCTGCTTCTCTTCCCTCAAATCTGATCCTAGCAGCCCAAACGCTGACCCAAAGGGCCTAGCTGTGATCATGGTTGGCATTGGAATGACCAATGCTACCTCCACTTCTTCATACTTGTCTTCTAAGTTGATTAGCCCTACCAACAACACAACCTTGAAAAGGGTCCTCAAGGAGTGTGCAGATAAGTACACATATGCTGGTGATGCCCTCCAAGCTTCTCTGCAGGATTTGGCTAATGAGGCATATGACTATGCTTACATGCACATCACTGCAGCCAAAGATTACCCAAATGCTTGTCACAACGCATTCAAACGGTACCCCGGTTTGGTTTACCCTCCTGAACTTGCTCGTAGAGAAGATGGTTTGAAGCATATATGTGATGTGGCACTGGGGATTATTGATAATCTCGATTGGTAGGTGCATGCATTTACATATCACTTCCTCTTTGTAATGTAAACCATATTCTCTAGTGTTAATTTTTCCACTATAAATATCCTTTTATGTTCTTAGGTATCATATATGGGATAAAGTTTAGTGTTCTTCTTAATGCCATAGTTTTTCCATTACATTTTCTTTTTAGTTTCCTCCACCAATCCATGTGCCATATCACTTTTATGAGGATGGATTGAGCTCTCCCAATTAAGTTTTTAACACAATTTTATATATATAGGATTGCAACTCAAAACTATTGCTTAAACTGAGACATCTCATACTAGTTGATCCACTTATGATAATTTTGCCATTACCTACATCTAAATTTGAGAGCTGTGCATAATAATTAATAATCAAGGCATATTTAAGGGCAGGTTAATTTGCATGTTTATCTAGCCCTGCCCCACTTGTTTGGCTGGAGCTAGTTAGTGCTGGGAAAAGGTAGATCATAAGCATTGTGCAAATAATTTATCTCCCGATAATGAAAGTGTGTGAATTATTTGGGAGATCACTAATGAGTGCACACGTCGTAGTCATGTACAGAAATTAAGAAAAAGGCTCAATGATTGTTTCA
Source organism: Gastrolobium bilobum (assembly GCF_033153095.1). Lineage (NCBI taxonomy): Eukaryota > Viridiplantae > Streptophyta > Magnoliopsida > Fabales > Fabaceae > Gastrolobium > Gastrolobium bilobum. The sequence continues at coordinate 36,615 of NW_026898113.1, forward strand.
AATTACTGTATCACGATAGATGTCTCGAAGTACTGTCCTTATTCTTCTGAAAAGATCCTTAAAATATTGAATGAAAGATAAAAAAAATAAAAAAATATATTGATTGAAAGATGAGTAAATACCCTTGTGTGTCCCTAACAAAAAATACGGTCTCCATTTTCGTCCTTTACAAAAATAAATTAGTCAGTTAGTCCCTAACAAATTTAAAGTAGACCCATTTTAGACCTTTTGAGAGACTAATATGGATCTTTTTTGAATTTGTGAGGGACCACGATTTCAACTAAATGGGTCCACTTTGAATTTGTTAGGGACTAACTGACTAATTTATTTTTGTAATGAACTAAAGTGGGGACCGTGTTTTTTGTTAGGGACAAAAAAGAGTATTTACTCTTGAAAGATATAGTTCATTAAGATGATAATTCACTTATGCTTGGTGTCCTTTTACTCTCTAACCAATTTACAAGATACGATCTCCAAATATATATATATATATATATATATATATATATATATATATATATATGGGTCAGGATCATTTTACAAGTTACACTCTCAATCTTGTCCGTTGATTCTACTTATATCTAAGGGTTCTAATTTTTTAGTAATGTGAGCCATTGGATACAAGTGGATCAATGGTCAAGATTGAGTGTAAGACTTCTAACTCTTACACCGGTGTAAGAATATCTTGCCCCTATATATATATATATATATATATATATATATATATATGCGAAAAATCCAAAATTCAGTCACTGGACTGTCAAGTGAGTGAATTTTGACTATATTCTCCCGCGAGAATATAGTGCAAAAACATTACAATGGTGTTCTGTAGGTGTTCTCCCAGGAGAATATAGGCAAAAAAAATTGTGCACTATATTCTATAGTGCACTGGACCTAATTTACATCAAGTCACTTGATACTCACTAAACCCATATATATATATATATATATATATATATATATATATAAGGGCAGGTTATATTTACAAACTTTTTTGTTTACAAACTACACTATCTTCTCCCGGGAGAACACTAGTTACACTATCTTCTGCCGAGGAAAGATAGTGTAATTTGTAAAAATTTGAATAAAAAGTTTGTAAACGGATCTTTCCCTATATATATATATATATATATATATATATATATATATAGGTAAAATCATTTCTATAGCCGCTTTACGTACAACAACGACAGGTATAATGACCCTAACTGGTAAATCTTAGTTAGAGATTTAATTTAAGGATTTAAATGCCATAATTAGATTCAGTGAGCGATTTCGAGTATTTTGACTGTAATCATGACTATGTTATGAACAGTGCGTTCTGCCGGAGAATTTACAGTTTTGTGAATTAACCGGTAGAGCTTAAAATGAGCAAAATAATTTTAGGAACATAATTTGAAAATTCTGATGACAAATATGAGTTCAGAACGAAAAATTGTATAGTCTGGCACTTTCCGTGAAAATCTCGTGAATAGTGTTTCTACCGGGTATTTTGTACTGCTGTTTAAGCAACCGGTAGAGTCCAGAAATAAATAATTGATGAAATAAGAATAAGAAAGTCCAATATATGCCAAGCAAGTCAATATAGGCCCAAGAAAATGATAAGTTTATAAGTGTTAAGTTTCAGAATTAAATAAAGTACAGTTAGTGATTCACAGTGCATTTCGTTAAAAACGGTGCAAAAACCATACTGTGAATTATGAATATTGTTCCTTAGGAAATAAAAATTAATTTAAATAACTTTAGAAAAATAAAAATATATCCGTAGCTTTAAGTTAAGTTTCCGGTAAATTTAAGTGAAATACGCGATAGAAAAACATCCGACAAAAGGGCCACATGTGCCTAAATAGCTTGGCCACTTAAATGAATCACTATTCATTGCAAAAATTTCTCCTTCTCTCTTGAAGAGCCGAGCTTCAGCCATGGAAAAGGGGGGGTTAGGGTTTTGCTTGTTTTGTTGATTTCTTCTTGAATTCTCAACCAAATCTTATGACCCACCACTTGAAATTGATTAGGAACCACTCAAGGAATCCATTGCACCTATCCATTTGAGCTATAGTTGAGTGTGTGAAGAGTTATTCCTCCTCTTATTTTCGGATCACTATTCATAGGAGGAGAAAAAGTGGGTTTTTGATGGAGCTTTGCTTGGAGGTTATTCTCTAGGCTTTGTACAAGTGATTAGAGGTAAGAAACCTCTATTTCCATGATATTATTTTGATGATTTAAGTTATGAAATTGATGAGCATATTTTGTTGGGAAATAATTGATGTTAGAATGTGAAATTTATGATGGATTATTGTTGTTTAGGAAGTTATAGTGTTGAGTAAGCATCCACATGTGATATAAAAATTTAAAAGTCCTATTGCATATTCCTCCTAGGTTTCGGCCATCATGGAGTGAGTAGGAGTTATTGTCGAAAAAATTATATTATGTATTGTGAAGGTATAGTGTGTTGGAAATGAGTGAAAATGGATGAGTTAGTAAGAATGCCTAAGTAAAAAGGACTTGGTGTCTAAACTCAAAATAGGAATTTAGTGGAAGCATTCCTAGGTGTTTGCAAGTTGTAATGAAGTAACGAAAATGCATTGTAAAAGAGAAGGATCTTTGGAAATTCCCCTTGTAGGATTCGACCTATAGGGTATTTAGGGATATATTTTGTACATTTTATTTTAAATAAAATGTGTTGTAATAAATTGTATAAAGGTGATGAGTTTTGAAGAAAAATAGCATGATTTATGTTGAAAATTCCTAAGGGAATGGTTGATTAAATTAAAGAACACCAACAGTTATAAAGAGGTCTAGACTTGTGTATTGGCATAGGATTGGCAAAAATGCAAAGAAAGGAAAATAAGCAATAAAATGTATGCTTATGAAATAATTATGGTATTGCATCATTTTATTGATGCATTGTAAATTATTCTCTAGGTGTGCCTAGGGATTGAGAAGGATCGGAAATCTCTTGAAGCGATAAAAGTAACTTGTTCCACAAGTAAGCGTATTGGTAAAGCTTCAAGAGGTAAGCTCTATGTTTAAGGAGTCTTTTCCTGCTTGAGTGCTCCACCATGGTTAGTGAACTATGGTTGGACTATATGACTGTGATTTAGATGCTTTGTATAGATGCATTCATATAGAGTTATTTGATAACATGATATGTTTTGCTCTGATGTGACTTCTGTAATTTGATTTCTGTAACAATCTCTGGCCATTGATTGTATAGTACCCGGACGTCCGCTTTGGGGTCCTCCCTCGGGACTGATGGTGTACTCCTCTGATATGTCTGGTTCCGCTTTGGGGTCCTCCCTCGGGAACACGTGCGTTGATTTCCGCTTGGGGTCCTCCCTTGGGAATGACGGCGCACATCTCTGATATGATATGGATATATGCTCTGTTCTGTTATGATATCTGTTATATGTTGTATTTGTATACTCTGTATCTGAATTTCATGCAGGAGTGAGCCAGGGGTATGGAGAATTCTCTATAAACCTGGAGCTTATTGAGATTTGTAATCTCACCCCTCTTTGGGGACACATTTTCAGGGGCCCAGATTTCCGGTGAGTCCTCACTAGGCAGGGACACGACACGTGGCTGAGGCAGTTGACAGACCGGATTTTGAGTGGCTGTAGGCTACTACCTTTTTGGAGTGTTTGATGTATTTTAGTATTTTCGCATTTGATGGATCATGATATTGATCCTTTATTTTGTATATGGCCTGTATATGTTTTGTACATGTCTATCAGTTGATGCATGTACATTTGAGTATTCAGGAACGTTATATGATGATGTAGTATTCAGATAGGTTTATGTTTTGATGGCATGCTGTTAGATTTAGTGGCACGGAGCCATGTTATGCATGCGCCCATGTATGGGTATTTGATTATATTTGGATATCTGGTATTTCTGAATTGATATGTTGTATAAACTGTTTATCAGGAAATGCTTCTGAGTGGGATTGGAAAATCCCCAGTTGTCCGATTTATAGAGGAAACTCTGCCCGATTTTCGTTTACGCCGAGTAAGAATTAAGTTAGAAAAAGAAAAAGTTAGCTCATATTTTTGTAAGTTAAGTCTTCCGCTGTTTCTGTTTGTATCATATGTATGTTAATTGAACCGGCTCGAGACGGGGATGTTACATTTATGGTATCAGAGCAGTTTCTCTAGGAGAGCCTGTGAAATATTGCATGAACTGTTCAGGTTGTTATGTTCTTGAGTTTTTCTTGGAATACTATGATATGCATGTCTGATCACCGAGTGTGAGCGTAGCTAACTCATTCCTTTGTGTGAAATATGCAGAATTATGGTTCGCCCAAGAAGGACTTCTGATCCTCCTATTGACCCGACCGATCCAATATTGGCAGATTTGGCAAGACCCCGACTTAACCCGCGGGGAAATACTTCACAGCCAGATCCAATGATAATGGCCTTAACTGAGATGCAACAAAATATGGCTGCAGCTAGGCAGCGAGAGCTAGAAGTGATGATGAAAGCAAATCAAGATCTGTTAGAGGCTAATAGGTTGGCCAATCAAGAAATGATGGCAGCAAGCAGAATGGCGAATATTGAAATGATGAGATTACTCTTGGTTGAGGTGAGGGCGGGTGGGCAAGGTCCACAGCCACAGCCTTTGCAACAGCCACAGCCTGAGCCACAACCACAACAGCCTGTTCCTCCTCCTCATAATCCCATTGTTGTGGAGGGTGAAGGAAATAATGATGTGAATGAAGAATCTAGTCACAGGGGTGGTGTGGCACAGCCAGCCACTAATAGAGAGCAAAGAGAAAGAATGCTAAATGCCTTCCGAAAACATGCACCACCAAATTATAAAGGAGGCATTGATCCTATTGCTGCAATTCAGTGGTTAGAAGAATTGGATCGCATTTTTACTGTCATGTAGTGTGATGATCAGCAGAAATTGTTGTATGCTTCTTATATGTTGCAGAATGATGCAGCTGATTGGTGGAGAAATACCCGTCTGCCCTTGGAATGTCAGGGTTATGCTATTACCTGGCCTTTATTTGAAAGGCAATTCTTGCTGAAATACTTTCCGGCTGAAGCCCGGATAAGGAAGAAGGGTGAATTTGAAGAACTAAAGCAGGGTCAGATGTCTATTGATGAATACTTGAATAAGTTCAATAAGCTGGCCAAATACTCTCATTTCCAGAGAGCTCCACCTACAGAGGATGACTTGATTTTTAAATTTCATAGAGGATTACATGATAACATCTCTGAAAAACTTGCAGGTGACTCATTTGATACTTTTGCTGCACTTGTTAAAAAGTGTAAAAATATTCAAGAATATTACAGAAGGAAGCATAAGGACCAATCTGCTCCTAATTCTGGTCCTAAAAACACTTCTGGGAATTCTAAAGGAAAAGGGTTGCAGGTTAGACAGTCTGATGGTAAGTTCAAAAAGGCGGGAAATTCTAAGCCTGGAAATATTAAGCCTGCTTCTCTATGTGCTACATGTGGTAAAGTTCATGCTGGGGTTTGCAGAAAAGAGCAAAGATTGTGTTACAAATGTGGCCAACCTGGGCATTTTATTAGGGACTGCCCCTTTAATGGGGGACAGGTTTCTACTATTCAGGCCACTCCGGCTCCTATTGTGGTTGAGGAACCATCTCTACCTCTCCCACCTCCAGTTGCCCGAGTATATGCAGTGACTCAGCAAGAGGCTGAGAGGTCAGCTAGTTTGGTGCGAGGTATGATTTCTATTCATGATGAAATGCTTAGTGTTTTGTTTGATTCTGGTGCCACGCATTCTTTTATTGCTGATTATGTAGCTGAAGCATTTGGTCTGCATATGATAAAAATGAAAACTCCTATGCGTATTGTTACGGCTGTGGGAAGAGTTTTTAATGAAGACTATGTTTGTGAAAATGATATTCTGCCGACTTTATTGTCTTGCACCTTGCTTCTGTGAATTTAATTCTGGGGATGGATTGGTTGTCCAAGTACTGTGTGAAGATTGACTGCTGCAGTAAAACCATTTCTGTCTCATCTCATGATGAAGAAAGGGAGTCTCCTTATTTGTCTGTACTTCAGGTGGTAAAGGCCTTGAAGGAAGGAGATTCCGGGTATGTTTTATTGGGAGGTCTGGTTGGCGTCAACAAGGAGCCAATTTCTGTTATTCCGATTGTCTCTGAGTTTGAGGATGTCTTTCCGGATGAAATTCCGCACTTTCCTCCAGAGAGGGAAATTGAATTTGCAATTGACTTATTGCCTGGTGTGGGACCTATCTCCCTTGCCCCATACCGGATGTCACCTCTAGAATTATCTGAATTGAAGAAGCAGATTGAAACAAGGTTACTGTTAAGAATAAGTATCCTTTGCCGCGGATAGATGATTTGTTGGATCAGTTGCGGGGTGCGACTGTATTTTCTAAGATTGATCTCCGGTCCGGGTATCATCAAATCCGGGTAAAGCCGGATGACGTCCCGAAGACAGCTTTCAGGTCCCGTTATGGGCACTATGAGTATCTGGTTATTCCTTTTGGGCTTACAAATGCACCAGCCGTTTTCATGGGTTATATGAATCGGATCTTTAAAGCCTATCTGGATCAGTTTGTGGTGGTCTTTATAGATGACATACTGATATATTCAAAGAGTAAAGAAGAGCATTCTGAGCATCTAAAGGTTGTTTTGCAGATTCTGAGAGAGCATCAGTTGTATGCTAAACCATCAAAATATGAATTCTGGCTTTCTGAGATACAATTTCTGGGCCATGTCATCTCATCTGAAGGAGTGGCAGTGGACCCGAGCAAGATTGAAGCAGTGGTAGAATGGGAACGTCCTAAAAATGTTACAGAGATCAGGAGTTTTCTTGGTTTGGCTGGATATTATAGGCGTTTTATTGAGGGATTCTCACGGATGGTTTTACCTTTGACACGGTTAACCCGTAAAGGGAACCCATTTGTGTGGACCCAAGAATGTGAAGTGAGCTTTCAAGAGTTAAAAAGGAAGTTGACTACAGCTCCGGGATCAGATATTGCCGGATCCTACAAGTAAGTTTGTGGTGTATTGTGATGCTTCTAAGTTTGGGTTAGGCTGTGTGTTAATGCAGTTCCGTCAGGTGGTCGCTTATGCTTCTCGGCAGTTGAA
>NW_026898114.1:0-43696 GCF_033153095.1 Gastrolobium bilobum
GATCTAATAGGTGAAGGAGTAGAAGTCTTTATGGATGATTTTTCAGTACTGGGGACGTCATATGATCACTGCTTGGACAATTTAGAAGAAGTCCTTCAAAGGTGTCTGTCCTCTAATCTAGTGCTTAATTAGGAAAAATGCCACTTCATGGTGAAAGAAGGAATAGTCCTGGGACACAAAATTTCTAGAGAAGTACTGGAAGTGGATCAAGCCAAAGTAGAAGTTATAGCAAAAATGCCACCACCAGTAAGTGTAAAAACCTTGAGATCTTTTTTAGGGCATGCAGGCTTTTACAGAAGGTTTGTTAAAGATTTTTCCAAAATAGCTAGACCTTTATGCCACTTATTAGAAAAAGATATAAAATTTGAGTTTAACTCTGACTGTGTGAAAGCTTTTGAATCTTTGAAAAATAAGCTCATTACCACGCCTGTCATCCAACCTCCAGACTGGAACTTACCCTATGAACTAATGTGCGATGCAAGTGATCATGCCATTGGGGTAGTTCTGGGCCAGAGGAAGGACAAAATTTTTCGTAGCATATATTACGCCAGTACAACTCTAAATGAAGCTCAGGTGAACTACACAGTCACTGAAAAAGAGCTATTGGCTGTAGTATATGCTTGTGAAAAATTCAGGCCTTACATTTTAGGATCAAAAGTTACTGTCCATACTGACCATGCTGCTCTCAAGTACCTCTTCTCAAAAAAGGAAGCAAAACCAAGATTGATAAGATGGGTCCTACTGCTACAAGAGTTCAATCTGGAGATCAAAGAAAGAAAAGGATGTGAAAATCAAATTGCAGATCATGTGTCCAGATTGGAACACATTGAAGTGGGGCTACCAATCAAGGAAACGTTCCCTGACGAACAATTGTTTGTCATTAATCACATAGAGACAAATGCTCCTTGGTTTGCTGATATAGCCAACTTCCTTGCAGCAGGGCTAGAACCTTATGAGGCGAATAAAATCCAGAAGAAGAAATTTTTTCACGATTGTAGGAACTACCTCTGGGACGAACCAGTGCAGTTCAAAAGATGCGCAGACCAAATGATAAGAAGGTGCGTCCCAGAAGAAGAACAACCTCAAATCCTTCAACACTGCCATTTGTCCCCATATGGAGGACATCTAGGTGGAATCAGGACTCCCTCCAAGGTTCTTCAGTCAGGTTTTTTCTGGCCTTCCCTTTTTAAAGATGCACGTCAATATGCAAAAAATTGTGATAAATGTCAAAGAGAAGGTAACTTGACTATACAAAATGAAATGCCCCTCAATCCGATCCAAGAAGTTGAATTATTTGATGTTTGGGGCATTGACTTCATGGGACCCTTTCCTCCTTCGTGTGGGAACAAATTAATATTAATGGCTGTGGATTATATAAGAGAGTGGGTAGAAGCAGTTGCTTTACCCACTAATGATGCTAAGGTGGTAATCAAATTTTTAAAGAGGAACATATTAACTAGATATGGAACCCCACGTTGTCTCATCAGCGACGGAGGGAAACATCTCATCAACCGCCAACTTGAGAGGTTGTTGGAGAAATATGGAGTCAAACACAAAGTTGCAACCCTATACCATCCACAAACCAGTGGTCTAATCGAAGTCTCTAACCGGGAGGTTAAGAGAATTTTAGAGAAGGTAGTTAATCCTTCTCGAAAAGACTGGTCTCTCAAGTTAGACGAGGCATTATGGGCTTAAAGAACAGCATATAGAACACCCTTAGGGTGTTCCCCGTACAGATTGATATTTGGAAAAGCTTGCCACCTCCCCCTCGTACTGGAGCACAAGGCTTACTGGGCAGTCCACACCCTCAACCTGGATGAGAAAACAGCTGGAGAGAAGAGATTACTGCAACTCGAAGAATTAGAGGAGTTCAGAAGGGAACACATACGAAAATCATAGATTGTACAAGGAGAAGATGAAGAAGTGGCACGATAAAAGGATCAGGAACATAGATCTAAAAATCGGCCAGAAGGTGCTACTCTTCAACTCCACACTCCGACTGTTCCCAGGTAAACTCAAATCAAGATGGACCGGGCCATATCAAATTATTAACGATGCAGGAAACGGAACTTTCGAAATCCAAGGTTCAGAACATGGCCGTTCCTTCAAGGTAAATGGGCACAGGTTGAAGCTATACAATGATGAAACCTTTGATGAAAAAGAGGAAAGTATCCCTCTTTCTGAAACTCCTTGAGAGGTAAGTACCATGTCTAGCTAACCACATTAAACTAAGCGCTGACTGGGAGGTAACCCAGTAGATACATTTGCTCTCTAACAAAGAGCAAAGTTTTGGGGTGGTTATCCATAACCACACAGCTCCCGAAAAGGAGGGAACGTCTGATGTCCCTCTCCAAAAAGTCCAAATAAAGTACGTTCCAGGAACGTAGTTTTGGGGTGGTCCCTAACCACAGACCTCCACAATGAAAAGGAGAAACCCTCATAATTATCTTAGCTTAGTTGTTTTAAATTCTGTTTTTAATTTAGTTTCTTTCCGTTCCCTTGTAATTAATCTTTTTGCAATGAAAAGACCTTTTTTGATCAAACTGTTTGGTATATACATGCATTTCAGTTGTAGTATTAAGATTGCCCAATTCTTTTGGATTAACTAACATACATGAAACACAAAGTCACTGACTAATCATGCTTGTTCTTTCTCTGAGTACTTGAAAATAGAAACAGTGCAGGGAATTTAATCCTCGGATTTTTTAAAGAAGCTGATCTGTGTGAACTAAAACTTATAAGGAATGGAAAAATGCCAAACACCCACTTCTGAGAGCGTTCCTGAGGTGTAACCACAATGAAACTTCTCAGCTTTCCTTGATGCTGTAAGTACTGTTGAAGACAGATGAATTCTGCTGTCAAGGATCAAAACAGAATCACACACTCACCTCACCTCCATCATACACCATCTGGTCAATCAGAAAGAACAAGGAACATACTCAACAATGAACCAAAAAGGGACAGAAGAGAAACAAAGAAAAAGGGGAACAACCATTCAAAAGAATTCAAGAAAAACCAGAAAACCTTCCTCCAAAGAAAAAAAAAGTTTCAAGAAAAGGTGTTCCCTCAAAATAGAAAAAGTCCAAGTTCAAAGGCACAAAAGCTAAACGTTCCTTGACCCCACAAATCAGGCCACCACTTCTTCCACAGTTCTATACACTTACCCATCAAGGAAATCCTTGGAACAGAAGACAACTGTACTTCATAGGAACGCAGCAGAAAGGCAAGTTCTGAAGAATCACATCCAGGAATGGACAGAGAAAACACCAACCCATATGTGACAGTGAGACAAGAGATCAGCAACCTTATCTTATCTGGGGACAGAATACTCTTACTGTTTACTATGGAGAGTAGTTCATTTTCTGAAAAGTTCATGGTTGCTCACTGGCTCAAGTTCCTTTCTGTTATGCTATTCTTTTAAAATTGGGCAGACCAATACGATATTTCTGAGTTGTTTGAGGACAACCAACAATTTAGTTTTGGGATGTTTGATGGGACGTAAATTCGTTCCCATCTAAGTCCATTTTGATGGCAAAATACCATACGTTCCCTCATCTGATGAGCAACTTTAGCATGAAAATCACTTGTTTTACACATTTGTGAGAAAAGCACAGTGGGGGAACAGATGGTAACGTATTACTTTAAAATATATTAAAAGGGGAACAGACTGAGACGCATTTAATGCACCTGCTCCATTCATTTAATGCGTCTGTACACTTTGCAGGAAACCTAGAGTTGAAGACTTCTAAAAAGCAAGGCGGTGCACCAACTGAGCAGCTGGAAACGTGAAGAGCAGGGAATCAAGAGTTCTCATTGGCTGAAAACAGAAGCAAAACACGGGAAGACCTGCAAACTACGACTAATCATCACCAAACCTTGTTCCATCCAGCAATTTGCGCAGCTTCCATACTCTGCTGCCATCGACCCGTCCCCTCATTCAAGCAACTTGCTCCAAAGGATTTACAAGCTTGCCACTCTCCTTCCATCTATAAATAGGACCACCTTCATACAAAAACATCATCGGATTCTGGAGGGATTAAAGTCCAGAAGGAAGAAGATCACCTAGTAGTAGTAGTAGTCAGTAACGTAGTTTAATTTTAAGTTGTAACTGTAGTTAAGTGACAACCCCTTTTCTCTTCTCTGTAAACAACCATCAAGACTCCTCACGAGCAAATACCTATCCGTCTCCATTTTCGGTTTCTTTTTGTAAACTGTCTTTTAATTTAATATAAGTGTTTTTCTCTTCGTTCCAATCATTATCTCTTGACTGAATCTCGGGTCTATATGATCTCAGTTGAGAATAATTATGTTTAAACTATCATCCATGAGCTGAACTATCTGTGGAACGGGTAAACTGTGAAACTCTTAAAGAACTGTTTTCAAAACTCTTGTCCGAAGATTTTTGTATTTCTTTGGCTAAGTAAGCTATATTCATTGTGCGCCAATGGAAATTGGGTACATACTGAGAAAGGAACTTCCGTAAGGAAGGGATTTCAGACAGCTTAGCCATTGGGGGAAGGTAGATGTCATGGCAAAAACGCTACTGGTCACCTTAGGAATAAGGGGCCAACTCGTCCATTTTAAGGTTCTGAACTAAGTACCTGTTGGAGTCAAGGGAGCCATAGGAATATGGAAACTTGTGAGCCATCAAGACCATGAGCTGAGGAATCAGAGTTGGCAGGCAAAGAAACTGGGACAAAGCCAAAAGGTGCTAAGTCTTGAGCAGAGAAAACAACCCCTTTAAGAGTGAAGCAGTGAATCTGTTCCTTCTGTTAAACTGTTTTAACCACCACCCTGTTGTCTCTTGCTTATAGTTATTTCTGTGTAGTACTTTTATTTTATCTTATTTAGTACTTATAAAAACTCCAATGATTGTTATCTCACCTTCTTCTAAACAGGAAGGATCACATACATAACGCAGCGAGCAACTGTTTGCCATCAGATTGAACCTACTGTTCCTGAGGAACGTTGTCAAGACAGTAGGGAATGTTTGACCCGACAGTTCATTTACTAACTTTTCTTTTCATTTTCACTCTTTATAAACAGTGATAAAACAATAATTAGTACTCTATCCTCGTGGGAACGATAATTTGGGCATTAATACTCCCTTTATTACTTGATGCGTGCATTTGCGCACTTGAGTTGGATCTAAGGGATGAATCTGTGTTTTGCAAGAACAGAGGAACGTCCCCTATCAGAACTTATATTTTTCCACCATCAGCAAACCACCCAACAGTTACCTTACCCCCTTTCAGAATCAAAACCCCTATATTCCTATTGCGAGCCCTAATTCCCAAATTATTATCTCCTATCAGGTTGATCAAGTCAAACAGAAATAATATCAATACGCATAGCGTAAAAATAAAATATATTAAAATAAACGAGCGAAAATAATCAATCCAGCGTAAAAAGAGTTCTCATAGGGTTTGTGACCCTAACTACAATAAAAGAAATTAGCCAGCCATAGACATAACTGACATACAATTATAAAATAGAATTCAAAATAAAATTACTAGGAGAAATGAAGAATGATTCTCTGCTCTTTTTCTCCCTCACGAATCCTTGTTATGCTCCATCGTCAAAAAGTAACCTAAAGAACCCTCGCAGTGTCCTTTTAAGTTCAAAATTGCCTCCACGATGAAATCCGCGCGGGTAGCGCCATTCTGGCGCGAGTCTAGCGCCAACATCTTAGCCTTTGTTGGTTTCTCGCGCGGGTAGCGCTAAACTGGCGCGGCTCCCGCGCCAACTTCCTGGTCTTTGTACTGCTTTCGGCGCTACAACAGCGCCAAAGTGGCGCGGGTAGCCCCACTTTCCTTTTTCAATTTTTCTCAATTTTCCTATTTCTTCTTGCTTTAACCTACAAAAATGATATAAAAGATGAAAAATAAACTGAAATAGGAAAAGTACTAATAAAAGTAATTAATATACAAGAAATTCTCTTTTATGACTGATTTCTTATTATTTTTGGCTTGGAAAACATCACATGCCAGAAGCACATCAGGGGAAGTCGTAGTAAGAAAATGTGAGCTCCCTAAAGTACAATACACCTTTGCAAAAGGTCAAACCCATGCTAATAGAGATCTCGGTATGCGAAACCGAGCCAAATCTGGAACCACGACACTTAACGCCACGAAGTGCAAAGTCGGGTTAATTACTAAAGAGGCACGAAATGCCATCCTAAAACTTAGGCGAACGCCTATATAAAAGACTGACTATAAGCCTAGTCAAAACTAAAAAAACTCGGCAAGAGAAGCCGAGCTCAAAGTCAACAAAAAAAGGCAAACACTGCCTCACCACTCAGAGACTTCAAGAGAAAAGAAGCCAATATAAAAAGCTAAACTCAGAAGAGATAGTCACACAAGACCCAAGGCAGGATCATAGTACCTCGGTAAGGTTGACCTATCAATCAAACTTAGGCACCCCAGCAGTCCGAGCTTCTGAACTGCCGGGCTGGGGGGGCAACTGTTATAGAATATTTACATATCCTAACCACCTACCCAAGGATCCCTTAAATGATAATTCTTCAATTATCCTATCAATATAAAACAGGAAGCCAGCTAAGGATAGAGTCCCGATCCCAACAGAAAGGAAGTTAAATCCTACTACAACTGAAGATCTACTCAAGCCCAAGAGGTAACCCTTATAAATAAGAGGTTAAAGACCCCAGGTATACACTTTTGAACTTATTTACTATTATTGCTAACACTGTGCACACACTCACGTCTTGGCTATAAGCATATTGCTTGTGCGCAGTGATTGAGATATTGGCTATAAGCCAACCAAGATACCTATCCATAGGATATCTCTGAGCGCATACCCTTGAGGTATCATTATACGGTTCAATAGAACCGAACACTAAGTATAAGTGAACTAGTTTGATTCTTATAATGGAACCAACCTTTACCATGATTATTATCTTTTACTTTGGCAGAGGTAAATATATATAAAGTTGTAATTATATATCTAAGCAACATATTATAAAGATGCTTTATCAGTGTGGTCAAATTTTTTAGGGTCATATACCTTAATTTTCACCTTGGCTTATTACATCCAAACAAAACTTTGATTGATTATGTGAGTTGGTTTGTTGGACTTAACTTGTTTTCTTTTGTGACTATTATAAAATTTACATTAATTATATATCATAAATGTTACGTTTTCCATTCAATAAAAATTAACAAATTAATATTTTTTCTTTTTATATTGTGGATTCACTATCCTCTATATACAAGCTTTTATATCATCCGTTATACACACGCTCGCGCATGCTCTTTATATGTATATTAAAAAACTATAATTTTTTTCTATAATATGAACTTGTAAAAGTTTAACCTTTTATAGGATTTTATCCCTTTTAATATCTTTAAGAAGGAAGCTAATAATTTAGCATTAAGTATTATCCATTTCGAGATTATAAATTCATATTTTATTTAAAGCGAATAAGCTAAGACTTAAGGGAATAATTTTTGTCAGTAATTCCAAATAATTTTATTTAATAATCGAATCAGAGAGTTTTAAACTGTATCAATTGATTCATTTAGTTTAAATTTTTAGGTGTTTTATTTTTAAATCCCAGGTTAATGAGTTGAGGCAGGTGATTTGACTGATAATTATAAAAAATTCTTTCTCTGCGTATAGTAGGATGTGAATCATTAAAAAGAAAGTCCATGTGTCAAAAACACTCACACGCGTAGTAATTGCTCTTGGGCCATAATATACCCTCTCTCCAATATCTTATATTATACTTAAGGGATGTTTATACTTTATAGGCAAACAAATTAATTTAATGTTTTTTAATAAAATAATTACGCATTTATTACAGTTTTGAGAATAATTACAGATTTATTGCACAATGTGACGCCCCTTTTAGGCGTCACTCATCAGGTGTTGACACTTGTCATTTTTTTTCCAAAAAAAAAATTAATTTAATCAAAAAAAATTTAAAGATCATAACTTTTGACTCGGGTATCCAAATCAGGTAATTATTTTTTTGATTCCACATAACTTTTCGAGATCTACGCAATAACATCTCATTTGATATATTTTATTTCTCACAAATATAATTTAAATTTAAATCAGGTAATCCTTCTTCCTTAGAGATTTAGAATATTTATTTAATTATTTTCTTTATTAATACAGATTTTTCAAATTGATTTTTGAGTTTAAATCACAAATCAAATCTTTATTTTATTTTCCTTATTAATAATAATTGTTACTTTTAATTTAAATCACAAACCAAATTTTTTTATAATAAAAATAAAAAAATTTATTTTTTAATTTAAAGCACACATCAAATCTTGATTTATTTTTTTATATTAAATCACAAACGCAGAACTCAGAGGCTTCTGAGTTTAAAAATGTGACAGGTGTCAACACCTGACACGTTACCAATCACGTCTAAATTGGATTTCAATCAAGAGGCAATCACGCCTAATTTAGGTAATTTTATTTTTGAAAAACATTCGTAAGCCATCATTAATTTCAGACCACGAAAAATAGCCCAGAAGCTATGTAGCACCGATACCGACACGGGACACGTGACACGATACGACACGATACTCCGACACGTAAATTCTAAAAAATATTAGATTTCGACACGTTAGGACACGTTTTGATATCAAATAATATTTTTAATTTATGTAGTGTATATTATATTTAATATTCAATAATTTAACAAAAAATAAAATTAAACTTAAAATATTCATCAATTTTGCAAAGAAACATAAGATATCCTAAATATTTATATTAAATGGTAATTGTAATTCAACGAATCTAATAGTTGAAACAAAAAAATCAAAGCAACGCAACCTTTGAACTTTTTTTGAGTTTATATAATGCGTGTTGGAGTGTCGGGGAGTGTTGGGAAGTGTCGGACACGACACGTTAGAGTTTTTGAAGTGTCGGTGTTTCCTAGCTTATAGCATTAATCATTAATTTCAAAAATAATATCCTTCTTCCTTAGATATTTAGAATATTTATTTAATTATTTCCTTTATTTCTACAGATTTTTCAAATTGATTTTTTAGTTTAAATGACAAATCAAATCTTTATTTTGTTTTCCTTATTAATAATAATTTTTATTTTTATTTTTAATTTAAATCACAAACCAAATTTTTGTTATAATAAAAAAAATTTAAATCACAAATCAAAATTTTGATTAGTTTTTTATATTAAATCACAAACCCAGAACTCAGAGGCTTCTGGGTTTAACCGCTCTTGTAATACCTTTCTTGCAAATTAAAATTAGGTTTGTGAGAAATAAAATATATCAAATGAGATTTCATTGCGTAGATCTCGTAAAGTTATGTTGAATCAAAAAAAGAATTACCTAATTTGGATACCCGAGTCAAAAGTTATGGCCTTCAAAAGTTTTATGATTAAATTACTTTTTTTTTTTTAAAAAAAATGACACATGTCAACACTTGATGAGTGATGCCCCATTGGGGCGTCTCCCCTTAGGGTGAGACGCCTCAATGAGGCGTCATGTGTGACGCCCAAAAGGGGCGTCACATTGTGCAATAGATCCGTAATTATATTCAAAACTGTAATAAATGCGTAATTATTTTATTAAAAATCATTAAATTAATTTTTTTGCCGATGTTTATACTAACAATTTTTTTTTACAAACTTTTACAAATTATATTATGTCGAATTGGTAATTTATGTAACACCGATATCGACACGTGACACGTTACGACATGACACTCCAACACGTTAATTTTAAAAAAATATTAGATTTTGACACGTTAGGACACGTTTTGATATTAAATAATATTTTTAATTTATGTAGTGTATATTATATTTAATGTTCAATAATTTAACAAAAAATGAAACTAAACTTATAATATTCATCAATGTTGCAAAGAAACAAAAGATATCCCAAATATTTATATTAAACTCAATAAAATGTTAATCGTAATCCAACAAATCTAATAGTTGGAACTAAAAACTCAACACAATGCAACATTTGAACCTTTTCTAGAATTTTTATAACGCGTGTTGGAGTGTCGGGAAGTGTCAGAGTGTCAAGAAGTGTCGGACACGACACGTCAGGGTTTTTGAAGTGTCGGTGCTTCATAGCCGACTCTTAAGTAGAGTATTACCGGTCAGACATAGTATAATTTGTAATTTATAAAATAAAAGTTTGTAAACCCATATTTAGGAAAGATTTGTGAAAGAAAATATTTCTTTATCACACTTGCACAAAAATAAATAGATTCTATTGTAAATAAAAGGAAGAAATCTTTTTTATGGGATTCATTTATTTTTATATAGATATGATAGATAAAATATGTTTTTCAATAAAACTAGAAATCTTAAACCCTATATTTGTAATCTTATTATAAATATGTCATTCATATATGTTTTTTATTTTCACACCCCTCCATCACATTCTCTCTCTCATATTTTTCTTTCTTTCTTTCTCTCTCTCTCGACCCTCTCTTACCACAGTTTCTCCAATTCAACCTTCGTCCCCACGAAAGCTTAAGCTTTCTCGAAGCAGGTACCACTCTCTCTCTCTATCTCTCTCTTTCTCTTTATGGTGTTTGCACTAAACTATTTTGTATGTGTGTGTTTGCTTTTGTTCCTCTTAGGCTTTGCTTGTTCACGTTTCCTTTGTTTTCAATCTGCAAACTTGCTAATCGGTGTGTAAACATGAACACCGTTTTCTACAAGCTAGTTTTTTCACGTGGTTACAGAGCTTTCTTCTTCTTTTTCTTCGTCTTCAATAGAGGTAACACTGGGAATCTCCTTGTTCTTTTGTTCCTTTTGTTTCTACTTTGTTTTTTCTGTGTGGCCACGCCATCGTGCTTTGTTTTCTTTCGTATGATTTCAATGTACATGTGAATGTGTTCTAGCAGTTTTCTTCGTGTCAATGACTCGAATTTTCTCGGATCATGTTGTATTTTTTTCTCTTGCTTGTCTGTTTCTTCGTGCTTTTCTTTTTATCTTTTAATATTTTATTTTTATTTTTTATTTATTTATTTTCTTTCTTCGTTGTTGATGTTTGAGTTTGGTTTCAGATATGAATGTTGCTGGTTTTGTAACGGTTGTTTTGGTTCTGGGAGTAATGTGTTTAATAGGTTGTCATGCATTTATGTCAAAGTCTTCGACTTTGGATTCCGGGTTGCTCCTGTTTCGTTTTTGGGGTCAGGAAGTGGATCTGCTCGATTGTTTCGTTCTTAGTTTGCGTTTTGGTCCTCCATTTGTTCCTTACTTCTCAGAAATATCTCAACTCCAATTTTGTTTGATGGCAAAGTTTGTCCCTGTGACTTTTGAGTCGAGTTTGTTGGCACAAACTTGGAGAAACTGTTTTTAGATTTCTGTTTCTAAATGATGATGATTATTTTGGGATTTTTTTTTAATATCTGGGAGTAGTTTTTAATTTTTTTAATGACACTATAAATATATATAAATATATATCCTTCTAGAATCTCAGAATCCGCCTACTTATCCTATTATAAATGAACTATCGATGCACGGATTTAGATATTCTCATGTGAAAAATTAGTCATATTATTTGATCACAACTACTTATTGATAACGAGATAAGAGAGAGAAAAGTATATAATTTTTAAATGAATAATTGTAATCAAATAACATGATCAGTTTTACACACGAGAAGATTCAAATCCTTGAGTACAACAATAGCACCAAAAGATTTGTTCCATTATCCTAAATGCTTTTGGAATTTTTTATTTATTTTAATGAAAAGACCACAAGGTGACCTCAGATTTTGGTGTCAATTCATTACACGAAGTATATTTTTCCAGTATTTGCTTTAAATTTATTTATTGACAGGTGGATTCAGTTCCAGTTAATGGCTTTGAGGAGCAAGCATTTTCTCCGTATTGTTCTGACATTTATGATGATTTTGGTGATCCAAACATATTTCCTAAGGTGGGTGAGCAGTACCAGGCCGAAATTCCACCTTTAATGTCAGAATCTGATTGTTCTTTGTTTCAAAAGAAGCCACATAATGCAGAAAGAACATGTACCTTCAATGAGTCTCAATTAGGATTACCAATTCGTATAATTTGGATCAAGGATGAAGTAGAGGACAATAAGCATAGTCCACTGAAACATGCATGCGAGTCAATTGGATTTACCAAAACAAGTGAATTTTCAAAAATAGAATGCATCCTGAATAGTCCTGGCCATGATAAATTGAATCCAGAACCCGAGGACATTGACATTACATTGGTCAATGGAACAAAATTGGGGGCATCTGGAAATTGCAGTGTGCAACAAGAAACAAAGATTGGGGTGCATGAGAATAAATGCAAAGGCCACTGTCTGGTTCCTGGGTCTTCAACTGACACCTGGAATGAAATAGAAGAGGCCAGTTTCACCCTTGGCTTGTATATATTTGGGAAGAATCTTGTTAAAGTGCAAAGATTTATTGGCAATAAGACAATGGGGGATATAATGGCATTCTACTATGGGAAATTTTATAAGTCTGAGAGATATCAAAGGTGGTCTGAATTGAGGAAAATGAAAAGCAGAAAATGCATTCATGGGCAAAAAAATTTCACAGCACCAAGGCAACAAGAGCTTTTATCTTGTTTACTACCCAATGTACCAGAGGAATGCCGCAGTAAATTACTTGAGGTATTTACATAAACTCTTCCTATGTTTATGCCCTTTTAATTCCATCATTTCATGACATTATTCTTGTCTCAATCATAAAATATTAGGTAGATACACGAATCTCCTGAGTTTGGATCAATGTCTTCATGCATCATGGCCACTTGCTTCTTGCACAATCTAGAATGTAATTGACCAATATTTTGCCAATACATGTTTGATATATTGAATCAATAGTGAAATAACATTCACATACGAATTTGTTGATGCTGATGACTAAATGTTGTGCCAAGTGGTTACCAAATGGAAAGCTTGTAATACACTTTTCATTGCCTACAATTTCCGTGAGATCAACAGGCATTGTCAATCTAATTGAACTTTTCAATGTGTCACCGTTTTATCTTAAACTTGAAAAGTTGCTGCATCATTATATATCTTCTTCATTTGTTACTGCCTATTCACTGAGGAATGTGTTTTTGCTAAAATTAAATTGAATTGCATGGTAGGTGTCCAAGACATTTGTGGAAGGAAAAATGCGTCTAGAAGATTATGTTTTAACTTTAAAGGCTTCAGTTGGGCTCAATACTCTTGTTGAGGCAGTTAGAGTTGGTACAGAAAAAGATCTTACAGGTCTCACTGCAGATTCTGTGAAGTCCACTCAGGCACTTTCTGTTCGTCCAGAAAAACCAGTTGGCAAAGATTGCTCAAGGCTTACACCTGCAGAAATAATAAACATTCTAACAGGCAATTTCAGATTAAGTAAAGCTCGATCAGGTGATCTCTTCTGGGAAGCTGTTTGGCCTCGTTTACTTGCTAGATGTCGGCACTCTGAGAAGCTGGGAAGTGATGATAATTATGTTGTTGCTTTTAAGCATCCTCTTATTTTCTTAGTCCTTGGAGTTAACAAGTTTTCAAGGGAACTAGAGAAGGGGGATGACTATTTTGATTCCATTTGTGATGTCGTGGGTAAAGTTGCTTCAGATCCTGAGCTAATTGAGCTTGAGACAAATGCAGATGATGATTGCACAACCAAGGAGGGAAATGGATAATATGGGTAAAGTTACTTTTCTCTCTCTTATCTCATTATCAATAAGTAGTTGTGATAAAATAATATGACTAATTTTTCACATGAGAATATCTAAATTCGTGCATCGATAGTTCATTTATAATAGGATAAGTAGGCGGATTCTGAGATTCTAGAAGGATATATATTTATATATATTTATAGTGTCATTAAAAAATTAAAAACTACTCCCAGATACTAAAAAAAATCCCAAAATAATCATCATCATTTAGAAACAGAAATTTAAAAACAGTTTCTCCAAGTTTGTGCCAACAAACTCGACTCAAAAGTCACAGGGACAAACTTTGCCATCAAACAAAATTGGAGTTGAGATATTTCTGAGAAGTAAGGAACAAATGGAGGACCAAAACGCAAACTAAGAACGAAACAATCGAGCAGATCCACTTCCTGACCCCAAAAATGAAACAGGAGCAACCCGGAATCCAAAGTTGAAGACTTTGACATAAATGCATGACAACCTATTAAACACATTACTCCCAGAACCAAAACAATCGTTACAAAACCAGCAACATTCTTATCTGAAACCAAACTCAAACATCAACAACGAAGAAAGAAAAGTAAATAAATAAAAGATAAAAAATAAAATATTAAAAGATAAAAACAAAAGCACGAAGAAAAAGACAAGCAAGAGAAAAAAATCCAACATGATCCGAGAAAATTCGAGTCATTCACTCGAAAAAAACTGCTAGAACACATTCACATGTACATTGAAATCATACGAAAGAAAAAAAGCACGATGGTGTGGCCACACAGAAAAAAAAAGTAGAAACAAAAGGAACAAAAGAACAAGGAGATTCCCAGTGTTACCTCCATTGAAGACGAAGAAAAAGAAGAAGAAAGCTCTGTGACCACGTGAAAAAACTAGCCTGTAGAAAAGGGTGTTCATGTTTACACACCAATTAACAAGTTTGCAGATTGAAAACAAAGAAAACGTGAACAAGCAAAGCCTATGAGGAACAAAAGCACGCACACACATACAAAATAGTTTAGTGCAAACACCATAAAGAGAAAGAGAGAGTGGTACCTGCTTTGAGAAAGCTTAAGCTTTCATAGGGATGAAGGTTGAATTGGAGAAACTGTGGTAAGAGAGGGTCGAGAGAGAGAGAAAGAAAGAAAGAAAAATATGAGAGAGAGAATGTGATGGAGGGGTGTGAAAATAAAAAACATATATGAATGACATATTTATAATAAGATTACAAATATAGGGTTTAATATTTCCGGTTTTATTGAAAAAAATATTTATCTATCATATCTATATAAAAATAAATGAATCCCATAAAAAAGATTTCTTCCTTTTATTTACAATAGAATCTATTTAATTTTGTGCAAGTGTGATAGAGAAATATTTTCTTTCACAAATCTTTCCTAAATATGGGTTTACAAAATTTTATTTTATAAAATTACAAATTATACTATGTCTGACCGGTAATACTCTACTTAAGAGTCAGCTATGAAGCACCAACACTTCAAAAACTCTGACGTGTCGTGTCCGACATTTCTTGACACTCTGACACTTCCCGACACTCCAACACGCGTTATAAAAATTCTAAAAAAGGTTCAAATGTTGCACTGTGTTGAGTTTTTAGTTCCAACTATTAGATTTGTTGGATTAGGATTAACATTTTATTGAGTTTAATATAAATATTTGGGATATCTTATGTTTCTTTGCAAAATTGATGAATATTATAAGTTTAGTTTTATTTTTTGTTATATTATTGAACATTAAATATAATATACACTACATAAATTAAAAATATTATTTAATATCAAAACGTGTCCTAACGTGTCAAAATCTAATATTTTTTAAACTTAACGTGTCGTAGTGTCGTGTCGTATCGTGTCACGTGTCGATATCGGTGTTACATAAATTACCGATTCGACATAATATAATTTGTAAAAGTTTGTAAAAAAAAATTGTTAGTATAAACATCGGCAAAAAAATTAATTTAATGCTTTTTAATAAAATAATTACGCATTTATTACAGTTTTGGAAATAATTACGGATCTATTGCACAATGTGACGTCCTTTTTGGGCGTCACACGTGACGCCCCATTGAGGCTTCTCACCCTAAGGGGAGACGCCCCAATGGGGCATCACTCATCAGGTGTTGACATGTGTCATTTTTTTCCAAAAAAAAAATTTAATTTAATCATAAAACTTTTGAAAGCCATAACTTTTGACTCGGGTATCCAAATTAGGTAATTCTTTTTTTGATTCAACATAACTTTACGAGATCTACGCAATATCATCTCGTTTGATATATTTTATTTCTCACAAACCAAATTTTAATTTGCAAGAATGTAATTACAAGAGCGGTTAAACCCAGAAGCCTCAGAGTTCTGGGTTTGTGATTTAATATAAAAATAATAATTAAAATTTTGATTTGTGATTTTAATTTTTTTTATAATTTTTTTTATTCTAACAAAAATTTGGTTTGTGATTTAAATTAAAAATAACAATAAAAATAATTATTAATAAGGAAAACAAAATAAATATTTGATTTGTGATTTAAACTAAAAAATCAATTTGAAAAATCTGTAGAAATAAAGGAAATAATTAATTAAATATTCTAAATATCTAAGGAAGAAGAATATTATTTTTGCAATTAATGATTAATGCTATAAGCTAGGAAGCACCGACACTTCAAAAACTCTAACGTGTCTTGTTCGACACTTCCCGACACTCCCCGCCACTCCAACACGCATTATATAAATTCATAAAAAGTTCAAAGGTTACGTTGCGTTGAGTTTTTAGTTCCGACTATTAGATTTGTTGAATTACAATTACCATTTAATATAAATATTTAGGATATCTTATGTTTCTTTGCAAAATTGATGAATATTTTAAGTTTAATTTTATTTTTTGTTAAATTATTGAATATTAAATATAATATACACTACATAAATTAAAAATATTATTTGATATCAAAACATGTCCTAGTCGAAATCTAATATTTTTTAAAATTTACGTGTCGGAGTGTCGTGTCGTATCGTGTCAGGTGTCCCTAGTCGGTATCGGTGCTACATAGGCTATAAGCTTCTGGGCTATTATTCGTGGTCTGAAATTAATGATGGCTTATGAATATTTTTCAAAAATAAAATTACCTAAATTAGGCGTGATTGCCTCTTGATTGAAACACAATTTAGACGTGATTAGTGACGTGTCAGGTGTTGACACGTGTTGACACCTGTCACATTTTTAAACTCAGAAACCTCTGAGTTGTGCGTTTGTGATTTAATATAAAAAATAAATCAAGATTTGATGTGTGATTTAAATTAAAAAAATAAAAAAATTTATTTTTATTATAAAAAATTTTGGTTTGTGATTTAAATTAAAAGTAACAATTATTATTAATAAGGAAAATAAAATAAAGATTTGATTTGTGATTTAAACTCAAAAATCAATTTGAGAAATCTGTATTAATAAAGGAAATAATGAAATAAATATTCTAAATCTCTAAGGAAGAAGGATTACCTGATTTAAATTTAAATTATGATTGTGAGAAATAAAATATATCAAATGAGATGTCATTGCGTAGATCTCGAAGAGTTATGTGGAATCAAAAAAATAATTACTTGATTTGGATACCCGAGTCAAAAGTTATGGCCTTGAAAAGTTTTATGATTAAATTAATTTTTTTTTTGGAAAAAAAAATGACACGTGTCAACACCCGATGAGTGACGCCCCAGTGGGGCGCCACATGTGATGCCTAAAAGAGGCGTCACATTGTGTAATAGATCTGTAATTATTCTCAAAACTGTAATAAATGTGTAATTATTTTATTAAAAAGCATTAAATTAATTTTTTTGCCGAGGGTAATTTTGTCACATAATAAGATAACTTTTGGCCACTTATCTAGTTTTACACAAATACCACGTTACAAATGGTAAAGTTGAACAATGTTTTGTTTTTCCATGCGAACTTCAAAGGCCGGGGAAAATGGTTGACGGGGTAAATTTTCATATCTCCTCTATCAAACAAAGACAACCTACAATATCAAACTCAGATAAACGGGGAAGTAAACCAAAAATCTGAACCAAACACTAGCTAGATATAATCCAAGATCCCATTATTATATATGTTTTTTCGTCTCGCAGTCTCGATGTCAAACCAAACTCTATCTTCGCACGAGTTTGTGGCAATTATAATTTTATGAGGGACGACGAGAATAGGGTACTAAGGTTTCAAAGTTAAAAATAAAACCAATTTGATTCTATATTATGTGGATTTCACTTCTGATCTCTACATAATAAAACAACAAAATAAAATGTTTCGTTAAATGAACCAGAATAGCCAATTTGCTCTTCCCTGTGCTGTAATTTGGCTACAGAAAAATTTCCGTGCATGATAATATGATACAGCATCCTTTCTTCTATCTATATATGGCCTTATAGAAAGACAAAGGGACATTGGACACAGACAAGCTTCACATATTGTGAACCATCAAGGGTTCATTTTTATTTTTTATTTATTTTTTGGATGGAGGCGTAGGGTTAATTAGAAAATCGAAAAAAAATATTGATAAGCTGCTTATAAGTTTATTAAAATTAAAAATATTTGTGTACCAATTTATTTAATATAAACTGTACTGTGATTTTTAAAATACTTAATTATAATTCTAATTATTCTTATTATTATTTAATTAGTGCATATATATGCATGCTTTAAATTGTTCTATAGGACATTCTAATTACGTACCAATTATATATATTTATGTATCAATTATACAAGTCGTAGTTTTGTGGGTGTGTAGGCAACGCTGCAAGACTGCAATGCAAAGCAGTATAATGATGTAATGAGATCAATCCATGGTTTCTATTTTGATATAAGTCGATATCAACTCATATTCTCTTATGTCTAGATTCTAGCATCAATTATGGAATGGTACATTTTTGTACCGAACGAAATTTGTCCCACAATTATTTGTCGTGGTGTGATAAGATTTCTCATCTTTTAGTTTGCTTTCTTCTTGGATCATGATTTGGTTCTTCTTTATAAAATCTGCAGTATGACGTGTGAAACACTAGTATTTGAATTAATTTGTTTTTATATTTTCATTTTTTTTTATAAAATTTAAAAAATAAATTTTAAAAAATAATTTTTTTTTAAAAAGGCGGTCACTAAACAATACTTACACGTATAATACCGTAAAGAAACATGTTAATTAAGCGGCCTCTTTTCATTAAATTAATTATATAAAAGTATACCAAGAGTGAAGATATTTTTTTTCTTTTAAAGAAAAAAACCTTTTTACTTTCTGTTCTTCCGTACATATTTTCACAGTTGTGATTTATTTATAGTAAGTTTTCATATATTTACCTATATTTAAATATCAACATTGAATTTTTATCAATTTAAAAAATAAATTGAAAGCTATATATAATTTAAAAATTAATTGATAATTTATTATGTAATTTTATTTTAACATATAATAAACTTTAAAATATAAATAAGGGAAAAAAATCTGAACAAATCAAATCTTTATTTTGTTTTCCTTGTTAATAATAATTGTTACTTTTAATTTAAATCACAAACCAAATTTTTTTATAAAAAAAATAAAAAAAAATTATATTTTTAATTTAAATCACACATCAAATATTGATTTATTTTTATATTAAATCACAAACGCAAAACTCAGAGGCTTCTGAGTTTAAAAATGTGACAGGTGTCAACACGTGTCAACACCTGACATGTCACCAATCACGTCTAAATTGGGTTTCAATCAAAAGGCAATCACGCCTAATTTAGGTAATTTTATTTTTGAAAAATATTCATAAGTCATCATTAATTTCAGACCACGAATAATAGCCCAGAAGCTTATAGTTATAGCATTAATCATTAATTTCAAAAATAATATCTTTCTTCCTTAGAGATTTAGACTATTTATTTAATTATTTCCTTTATTTCTACAGATTTTTCAAATTTATTTTTTAGTTTAAATCACAAATCAAATCTTTATTTTGTTTTCCTTATTAATAATTATTTCTATTTTTATTTTTAATTTAAATCACAAATCAATTTTTTTTATAATAAAAAAAATTATAAAAAAAATTAAATCACAAATAAAAATTTTATTTATTTTTTTATATTAAATCACAAACTCAGAACTCAGAGGCTTCTGGGTTTAACCGCTCTTATAATACCATTCTTGCAAATTAAAATTATGTTTGTGAGAAATAAAATATCAAATGAGATGTCATTGCTCGTAAAGTTATGTGGAATCAAAAAAAGAATTATCTAATTTGGATACTCGAGTCAAAAGTTATGGCCTTCAAAAGTTTTATGATTAAATTAATTTTTTTTTTTGGAAAAAAAATGACATGTGTCAACACCTGATGAGTGACGCCCCATTGGGGCGTCTCCTCTTAGGGTGAGACGCCTCAATGGGGCGTCACATTGTTCAATAGATCCGTAATTATTTCCAAAACTGTAATAAATGCGTAATTATTTTATTAAAAAGTATTAAATTAATTTTTTTGCCGATGTTTATATTAACAATTTTGTTTTTTTACAAACTTTTACAAATTATATTATGTCTAATGGGTAATATATGTAACACCGATATCGACACGTGACACGATACGACACGACACTCCGACACGTTAATTTTAAAAAATATTAGATTTTAACACGTTAGGACACGTTTTGATATTAAATAATATTTTTAAATTATGTAGTGTATATTATATTTAATGTTCAATAATTTAACAAAAAAATGAAACTAAACTTATAATATTCATCAATTTTGCAAAGAAACATAAGATATCCCAAATATTTATATTAAACTTAATAAAATGTTAATCGTAATCCAACAAATCTAATAGTTAGAACTAAAAACTCAACACAGTGCAACATTTGAACCTTTTTTAGAATTTTTATAACGCGTGTTGGAGTGTCGGGAAGTGTCAGAGTGTCAAGAAGTGTCGGACACGACACGTCAGGGTTTTTGAAGTGTCGGTGCTTCATAGCCGACTCTTAAGTAGAGTATTACCGGTCAGACATAGTATAATTTGTAATTTTATAAAATAAAAGTTTGTAAACCCATATTTAGGAAAGATTTGTGAAAGAAAATATTTCTCTATCACACTTGCACAAAAATAAATAGATTCTATTGTAAATAAAAGGAAGAAATCTTTTTTATGGGATTCATTTATTTTTATATAGATATGATAGATAAATATTTTTTTTCAATAAAACCGGATATATTAAACCTTATATTTGTAATCTTATTATAAATATGTCATTCATGTATGTTTTTTATTTTCACACCCCTCCATCACATTCTCTCTCTCATATTTTTCTTTCTTTCTTTCTCTCTCTCTCGACCCTCTCTTACCACAGTTTCTCCAATTCAACCTTCGTCCCCACGAAAGCTTAAGCTTTCTCAAAGCAGGTACCACTCTCTCTGTCTCTCTCTTTCTCTTTATGGTGTTTTCACTAAACTATTTTGTATGTGTGTGTGTGCTTTTGTTCCTCATAGGCTTTGCTTGTTCATGTTTTCTTTGTTTTCAATATGCAAATTTGCTAATCGGTGTGTAAACATGAACACCCTTTTCTACAGGCTAGTTTTTTCACGTGGTCACAGAGTTTTCTTCTTCTTTTTCTTTGTCTTCAATGGAGGTAACACTGAGAATCTCCTTGTTCTTTTGTTCCTTTTGTTTCTACTTTTTTTTCTGTGTGGCCACGCCATCGTGCTTTGTTTTCTTTCGTATGATTTCAATGTACATGTGAATGTGTTCTAGCAGTTTTTTTTCGAGTGAATGACTCAAATTTTCTCGTATCATGTTGGATTCTTTTCTCTTGCTTGTCTGTTTCTTCGTGCTTTTGTTTTTATCTTTTAATATTTTATTTTTTATTTATTTACTTTTCTTTCTTCGTTGTTGATGTTTGAGTTTGGTTTCAGATATGAATGTTGCTGGTTTTGTAACGATTGTTTTGGTTCTGGGAGTAATGTGTTTAATAGTTCGTCATGCATTTATGTCAAAGTCTTCGACTTTGGATTCCGGGTTGCTCCTGTTTCATTTTTGGGGTCAGGAAGTGGATCTGCTCGATTGTTTCGTTCTTAGTTTGCGTTTTGGTCCTCCATTTGTTCCTTACTTCTCAGAAATATCTCAACTCCATTTTTGTTTAATGGAAAAGTTTGTCCCTGTGACTTTTGAGTCGAGTTTGTTGGTACAAACTTGGAGAAACTGTTTTTAGATTTCTGTTTCTAAATGGTGATGATTATTTTGGGATTTTTTTTAATATCTAGGAGTAGTTTTTAATTTTTTAATGACACTATAAATATATATAAATATATATCCTTCTAGAATCTCAGAATCCGCTTACTTATCCTATTATAAATGAACTATCGATGCACAGATTTAGATATTCTCATGTGAAAAATTAGTCATATAATTTGATCACAACTACTTATTGATAATGAGATAAGAGAGAGAAAAGTATGTAATTTTTAAATGAATAATTGTAATCAAATAACATGACCACTTTTTCACACGAGAAAATTCAAATCCTTGAGTACATCAATAGCACCAAAGATTTGTTCCATTATCCTAAATGCTTTTGGAATTTTTTATTTATTTTAATGAAAATACTTTTATTTATTTTAATGAAAAGACCACAAGGTGTCCTCAGATTTTGGTGTCAGTTCATTACACGAAGTATATTTTTCCAATGTTTGCATTAAATTTATTTTTTTATTTATTGACAGGTGGTTTCAGTTCCAGTTAATGGCTTTGAGGAGCAAGCATTTTCTCCGTATTGTTCTGACGTTTATGATGATTTTGGTGATCCAAACATATTTCCTAAGGTGGGTGAGCAGTACCAGGCTGAAATTCCACCTTTAATGTCAGAATCTGACTGTTCTTGGTTTCAAAAGAAGCCACATGATGCAGAAAGAACATGTACCTTCAATGAGTCTCAATTAGGATTACAAATTCGTATAATTTGGATCAAGGATGAAGTAGAGGACAATAAGCATGGTCCACTGAAACATGCATGCGAGTCAATTGGATTTACCAAAAAAAGTGAATTTTCAAAAATAAAATGCATCCTGAATAGTCCTGGCCATGATAAATTGAATCCAGAACCCGAGGACATTGACATTACATTGGTCAATGGAACAAAATTGTGGGTATCTTGAAATTGCAGTGTGCAATAAGAAACAAAGATTGGGGTGCATAAGAATAAATGCAAAGGCCACTGTCTGGTTCCTGGGTCTTCAACTGACACCTGGAATGAAATAGAAGAGGCCAGTTTCAGCCTTGGCTTGTATATATTTGGGAAGAATCTTGTTAAAGTGAAAAGATTTATTGGCAATAAGACAATGGGGATATAATGGCATTCTACTATGGGAAATTTTATAAGTTTGAGAGATATCAAAGGTGGTCTGAATTGAGGAAAATGAAAAGCAAAAAATGCATTCATGGGTAAAAAAATTTCACAGGACAAGGCAACAAGAGCTTTTATCTCGTTTACTACCCAATGTACCAGATGAATGAATGCCACAGTAAATTACTTGAGGTATTTACATAAACTCTTCCTAAGTTTATGCCCTTTTAATTCCATAATTTGATGACATTATTCTTGTCTCAATCATAAAATAGTAGGTAGACACACGAATCTCCTGAGTTTGGATCAATGTCTTCATGCATCATGGCCACTTGCTTCTTGCACAATCTAGAATGTAACTAACAAATATTTTGCCAATACATGTTTGATATATTGAATCAATAGTGAAATAACACTAGTGTAAGTTACATTTTCAATCTTGTTCGTTAACCCCACTTATATCTAAGGGCTCTAATTTTTGAGTAATGTGAGCCATTGGATACAAGTGGATCAATGATCAAGATTGAGTGTAAGACTTCTAACTCTTACACCGGTGTAAGAATATCCTGCCTCTTATATATATATATATATTGGGGATTACATTTCTGCAGCTGTTGTACGTGTAGCAATCAAATACTTGCCATATGTATACTTGAAAGCATTAAATGCGGGGAATCATAACTATACAAAGGATGAAAACATTAAATGTGGGGAATCATAACCATACACATGTCGTTGCTGTGCGTAAAGTCGCGGCAGAAATGATTTTACTATATATATTTCTTAAACAACTTGAGATATATTTATTTTCGTCCATCCAAAAATTACGTTGTTTGGGTTATTTATTTCCTTATATTAATTTATTCACCTATGAATGGTTACGATTCCCTTTTTATCTCTCTTCCTTTATAACCATTGATCCAATTTTATACGGTTATGATTTAGTAGTCGAAGATAAAGTTATCTCAAGCAATTTGAGAAACGATAAACACATATAAGGGTTTACATTTATGTAGCTGTTGTACGTGCAGCAATCAAATATTTGCCATATATATACGTGAAAGCATTAAATGTGGAAAATCATAACCATACAAAAGATGAAAACATTAATGTAAAGAATCATAATCATAAATAATTTTAATATATATATATATATATATATATATATATATATATATATATATATACAACATCCTTTGACACCGGTGTCAAAGTTAAAATTTTGCACTTCGTCTGAGAGCTGTTAGATAAAAAAATTAATGGTGTCACATGCTTATAAATCAGAGTCGTTGATCTTTTTTGATCTAACGACTCTCAAATGAGATATTAAATTTTAAATTTGCTACTGATATAAAAAATCCTGTTTTATATATATATATATATATATATATATATATATATATATATATATATATATATATATATATATATATATATACCCGACAATGAAATGATAATAGGTACAAAGCGAGAAAAGCAGTTCAAAGCTTCAAATGGTTGTTAGATAATTGCTCTTTTTTTATATAGGCTCATCTCGATAGTGTTCACAATTTGGCTTTATTTTCCTTTTCAGCTTTCCTTTTTGTCTTGTCGTTTTCTAATCATGGGGGTTTACGTTAATGAGGTATTGGCCATGTATATTGACTCGCATAATGTTGTGCTGTTGTGTAGGGTAAAGATTTTTCTGATAAATGGAGATAAATTATTTTTGATAAGCCTAACATGATATCGTTTTGAGGTAGAAATTATGACATTTTTATAATTCTAATTTATTGCAGGGTTATATTAGTCTTTATCATTATAATTTTTTAATCTTACAATTCAAAATGACATCATTTTAGACTCACAGAAGATAACTTTATATCCAATTACTCTGAAGAAATACTTTTTCCATTTATAAAATGCACAAAAATGAGATTGTTAATATGTTTTTGGGAATGAATATAATTTAACATTATCAGTTCATGTAAAAGGATATTAGGCATTCGTGAACAAATTAACCAGTGATGAGATTTTGAGATGAAAAAAATATTAGGATAGAGAATGGGAAAATAAAATAAAATAAATAACTTGACCTATCAATAAATAATTAAAACTCTCTCACATAACATAAGAGTTAAGGAGAAAATTATATTTATGAACTTTTTGTTTACAAACTACATTAAATATGACCGGTCATACTTCAATTAGGAGTGTATGACCGGTCATACTTAGTGTAATTTGTAAAAAAAAATTGTAGATGGATATTTCACATAGTTAAATAACCCATGAGATGATCCATTCTCAGAATTTTTATCCTGTTCTTTTCACACAAGAAATCACCAGGTTAAAGAATGAGTGGGATGATACTTAAATAATCACTTGATATTGAATGATGGTGATCTCTATATCGTGTAGGTAGAGGTGTAAATAGGCTAGGCTAGATTAGGCTTTGACTTAAATAGGCCAAGCTTATATAAAAAATATTGTGTCTAGCCTAGCCTATTAGCCTGTGCAGGTCCCAAATTACAAGTCTAGCCTGATCTATATTTAAAAAATAAAAATATTGGCCTAAGCCTGTTTAAGTGTTTAAGCCTGTTAAACATTCAACAAGTAAAAAAATAAATAAAATAATAGGGGAAAAATGTGTCATTTTAAATGACACATCTTACATCATTTCATTCTCACAAAGAAGTGGGACCCACATCTTTAAAACTTTTTTTCCCCCACTCTCTCTTCCATGATTTATCTATTTCTCTCACTTAAAATGACACAACTTTGTGTCCTTTAAAATGATACACACTTTTCTCAAAATAATATTTGTCCCTATGTATTAAAAAAAATGATCTTGTCCCTATATCAATGGCTCTGATTTGTAAGCATGTGACACCATTGATCTTTTTTGATCTAATGGCTATCAGATGAGATGTCAAATTTGAAATTTGACACTGGTGTCAAAGGATCCTACCTCATATATATATATATATATATATATATATATATATATATCCAAAATTGCAAATTGGACACTACACATCATACCTCACTACCCTTTATATTCCAATGTTACATTCCCCTTCGCCCCCATTATGATACACTAGAAGACATAAAGCATTACCAAGTGTTTGTGTTATGCAGGGGCGGACCCACTAGGGGGCTAAGGTGGGCTCCCGCCCCCCCTAAAATTAAAAAAAATTATAATATGTGTAAAAAAATGTGATGCTGAAACTATCTACCGTGTTATACACGTTTTTGCCTTCAGTAATCAGTTCCCCATGCTTCTAAGTTCTGCCTACAGCCTACACTCTTGCAGACTCTCAGAACAGCAACCAACCAGCGCAGGCAAGAGGCAACCAGTTCATCCTTGAGAACATCCTTCTTTCCGTGTTCCGTTCCGTCCATCACCAACGGCAACCAGGAAAGTAACGAAAATGGGGTTTTTTTTTTTTGATAATATAAAATGGGTTTCTCTTCTTCTCTTTTTGGTAATATAAAATGGGTTTCTCTTAATTCCCATTTCCATCATCATTTTCCTGACTTCACGAGTTTTTCCATCTCTTGCAGGCAGCATATATAGTATATAACAAGACAAAAACAGCCCCATTTTGAAGAAGAGAGGAACGACTGTTGGAGATTGGAGAAGGTGGAATACTATTCAACAGATGACTTAACTCTGTCCCCAAAGGAGGTAAGAGAATCACATGCTCGCCTTTTCCAGTTTTCAACTTTTCTATCTGAACATTATTTCCATTTTCATTGTGCACTCCTTCCTATATTACATGATCATATTTGTTTATGCCGTGACTTGAATTCAAAGCTTTAGATCTACCGTTGGATTTAGGTGGCCAAAAAGTTCACAATAGATATATAAAATATCCATATATTGATGTGTACTAAACCTGAGAAAAGCTTCTTGTTGGAACATTATAAGAAACAACAAGTGAAAATACGGATCAAAGAGTGTTGATATATTTTTATGTTTCCTTTATTAATTCTCATTACATATTAGGGTTATTATTTAAATAATTAGATTTGGAGACTTTATGTTTCCTTTAATTATTTAAATAATTAGATTTTCATGTGTCCCTCCCAGAATGATCTATTTCCACATGCTTCTTGTTAGAATGATCTATTCCAATACAAAATTGCAAACCATAAATAATTCATAACTGTATATTTTCTATTTTCTTTGTAGTGATTATTATGGGGAAAAGTGCTACTATTGATACTTATTTTAAGAGAAAGAATAGTGAGTCTTTGTCCTCATCTACTCCTAATTTTGAATTATCAAATATTGAGACTCCTTCTCTAAAGTCTCCTAGAATTGAAAATAAAGAAGTGGTTAAAGAAGATGATCTTGCTTCATTGGAAAGAGATCCTGCACTACGCCCTCCAATATGGAAATTTCCTATAAATCAACAAGATGAAATTCGTCGTGCGTATCTTAAACTTGGTCCATTTCAGTGCAAGCTTCAAAATTATCCTTTCTCTGGGCTAGAGAAGAATCGACGTCACTTTTGCTCTTCCTGGTTTGATTTGTTTCCATCTTGGTTAGAGTATTCTCCAACTAAAGATGCTGCATTTTGTTTGCCTTGTTATTTATTTAGTAAACCAGGTGGCAATGGTCGTTTTGGACTTAGTACATTTGTTGTTGAGGAATTCAGAAGTTGGAAAAAGGTTAATGATGGAGAAAATTGTGCTTTTCTGCGCCATGTCAGAAAAAATATTATCTCAATGCATAAAAATGATGTGAGATCATGTAGTGATCTTATGAACCAATCTCAACATATTGAGATATTGGTTGAAAGACTTACTTCTCAGCAGATTGCAGGTAATCGTTTGAGACTACAAGTTTCTATGGACGTGACAAGATGGCTTGCTTTGCAAGGATGTGCTTTTAGAGGTCATGATAAAAACTTAGATTCACTTAATCGGGGTAATTTTTTGGAGATGATAAAGTTTTTAGCTTCCTATAATCAAGAAATTGCATTGGTTGTTTTAGAAAAAGCTCCTCAAAATGCTTCATATAGTTCCCCTCGAATTCAAAAGGAAATTCTTCATGTTTTCTCTCAAAAGGTAAAGGACACAATACGAGAAGAAATGTCCAATGCCAAGTTTTGTCTTATTATTGATGAAACTAGTGATGTATCTAAAAAAGAGCATATGGCTATTGTTTTGAGATTCGTAGATAAAGATGGTTTTATACGGGAAAGATTTTTTGGTCTTGTTCATGTGGAAGATACACGTGCTAAGACTTTGAAACAAGGACTATGTAACTCTCTTCGTCACCATAATCTTGATGTTCAAAATATTCGAGGACAAGTGGAGCTAGCAATATGCGAGGTGAATGGAATGGATTGCTTTAATTTGCGCTGAGTGTCCATATGCTTATTATGTCCATTGTTTAGCTCATCGCCTTCAACTTGCCTTGGTTGCTGCATCTCATGAGGTAAAACATGTTCATCAGTTTTTTGAAAATTTGAACTTCATAATTAATATTGTTACTTCTTCTTGTAAGCGTAATGATGAGTTAAGGGTTGCCCAAACAAAGGAAATTGCAAGAATGATTGCTATTGATGAACTCAAATGAGGAGTTGGTCTTAATCAGGTTGGTACTTTGCATCGAGTTGGAGCTACTCGTTGGAGTTCTCATTACAATTCGATATGCAGTTTGTTTCAAATGTTTAAAGCCACATGTGAAGCTCTTGATAATATTTCTAATGAAGGAAAGACAGCATCACATCGTGGAGATGCAGATAATGCATACTCATCATTGACATCTTTTGATTTTGTCATCATATTGCACCTTATGAAGGAAATTATGGGTATTACTGAAGTCCTTTGTCAAGCTTTGCAACTAAAGTCTCAAGATATTTCAAATGTTTTACATTTGGTTTCAACTACAAAAGAGTTACTTTAGAAATTAAGAGTCGGGTTGGGATGCTTTCTTAGTTCATGTTCAAGAATTTTGCAGAAAACATGGCATTGACATTGCAGATATGAGTGCAAAATATATTGGAAGGAGAGGTTGTGCTCGAAATGAACAAGGTGATTTTTCTACTGAGAAATTTTACAGGGTAAATAACATGCTAGCTGTGGAGGCCTTGCTAGAGATCACAATGGTGCTTTTCTGGGTGGTTTCTCTTTCAGATTAGGTTTCTGTAATCCTCTTGATGCAGAACTTTGGGGTATCCTCAAAGGCTTAGAGCTGGCCTGGGGTACTGGTGCTAGGAGAGTGGAGTTGGAATGTGACTCAGAAATTGCTCTTAGCACTATCCAAGAAGGGAGCAACAATCACAGAAACTCTCAGGTTGTTTCCCGTATTCACAAATGGCTTGCTGAAGATTGGGATGTTCGTTGGGTACACACCTTTCGAGAAAATAACAGATGTGCTCACTGGTTTGCTTCTAGGCATTTTGAGAATGATAATAATCTTATTGTTTATCATTATCCTCCTTCTCCTTTGTTAGAGCTCCTTCTTCAGGATGCTTCTGTAGATCTTTTAAGTTCTCGCGTCGTGTAATTTTTGTTTTGTTTGGGGCTTTTGCCCCTCTTTATTACAAAAAAAAAAAAAAAAAGTCTCAAGATATTTCAAATGCTTTACATTTAGTTTCAACTACAATAGAGTTACTTCAAAAATTAAGAGTCGGGTTGGGATGCTTTCTTAGTTCATGTTCAAGAATTTTGCAGAAAACATGGCATTGACATTGCAGATATGAGTGCAAAATATATTGGAAGGAGAGGTTGTGCTCGAAATGAACAAGGTGATTTTTCTACTGAGAAATTTTACAGGGTAAATATCTTTTGTGCTACAATTGATTATCAATTACAAGAACTAAATATCAGGTTCAATGATAATACTGTTGAATTACTTACTTTGAGCAGGACTTTAGATCCAAGAAACAAGTACAAGTCATTTAATAGTGATGATATTTGCAAACTTGCTGATAAATTTTATTCTAGAGATTTCACAGAACAAGAAAAATTGCATTTGAAGATGGAGTTACAACATTTTGACCTTGACATTCCTAAACATCCAGATTTGATTAATTTATCAACTACTTCTGAATTATGTCAAGGGCTAGCAAGAACTGGAAAATCCAACATTTACCCTCTTATTGATAGAGTGATTAGACTTGTACTCACTCTTCCAGTTTCTACACCAACCACTGAAAGATCTTTCTCAGCTATGAAGATAATCAAGACCAGGCTTCGAAATAGAATGGAAGAGCAATTTCTTGATGATTCTTTGATTACATACATTGAAAAAGAAATTGTTTTGAGTTTTAGTACGGATTCAATTATAGATGAATTTAACAATATGAAAACACGTAGAGCAAGAGTCAAGTAAAGTGATATTAATTTCTGTAATAGATTTCTTTCAAGGGCTAGCAAGAACTGGAAAATCCAACATTTACCCTCTTATTGATAGAGTGATTAGACTTGTACTCACTCTTCCAGTTTCTACACCAACCACTGAAAGATCTTTCTCAGCTATGAAGATAATCAAGACCAGGCTTCGAAATAGAATGGAAGAGCAATTTCTTGATGATTCTTTGATTACATACATTGAAAAAGAAATTGTTTTGAGTTTTAGTACGGATTCAATTATAGATGAATTTAACAATATGAAAACACGTAGAGCAAGAGTCAAGTAAAGTGATATTAATTTCTGTAATAGATTTCTTTCAATTTTTTGTATATTAAATTTGTATTGTATTTCAAGTATATTTATTTATGATATAATATTTTTTTTATTTTCGCCCCCTCTTATTAAAATTCTTGCGTCTGCAACTGGTGTTATGTATTCCAGCATTCGATAGATAAGGCTAATTCTCATCCTCTGGCATTCTTTGGCACTTAGCTGTTGCCCTTTGCGTCCAATGCTTGGTTTTTTGCCTGCTAATTCTCAACCTATTTATTTCTTGTAACTTATTCATCTCTGAATCATACATCTATATTTATTCTAACGGTTGCTATATAAGAAAGTTTGCGAAAATATAGGAATGATTGGTTACCAATACCACCAATATTTTTTCATAGTTCCTCCTCGACTTTCTTCTATTATCATGGGAAGATTGATGGTTTTTATTTATTTATTTAATTTCCTGATGTTAGAATCAGGGAAGGGATGTTGGAATTGCATATTTGTTTGTTCAATGATAAAAACTCCTATGTTAAAGCATAGGGACAACAGAATTTATGTGTGGTATTATTAAAAACTGCGAGTTTGAGTTCATTGTAATTGTTTTCTCAGTCTATAATATAAAATAAACTCCTGGGCACAAAACTCTAGTTTGTGAGGTAGGGGTATATTTCTCAATTTAAAGCAGTATATTTCTTTGAAGTTACACAATTCAATGGCAA
Organism: Gastrolobium bilobum; assembly: GCF_033153095.1. Lineage (NCBI taxonomy): Eukaryota > Viridiplantae > Streptophyta > Magnoliopsida > Fabales > Fabaceae > Gastrolobium > Gastrolobium bilobum. The sequence goes on from NW_026898114.1 coordinate 31,350, forward strand.
TAAAAGAGAAATAACTTTTACAAGTGGAATTGTGGGGTGTTTAAATTATTCAAATATATATAACATGTTTCTTTTCTCTCATCCACAATATCTATCCTCCTAATTTTGTGAAGGAAAGAAACCCCGAAGGGTAGCTTCTAAGGGTTTGCTTGATTCAGTGATTTAAACTTTGTCTTAAGTAAATTCTTGAAAAAAATTTGAGGGTCAGAGGATGTGCCTCTCTTACTATATTCCTTGCCTTTTGAACGTAATTCATGGTACCGAAAGGTAAGATAAGAAAGTACAAGACCCTCATTATTGTTGAAAATCGACAATCACACACATCACAAACGAAAAGAGAAAGAGAGAGAATTGATAACTTGATTCACCCAATTTAGGCTACATCTAATTTGTTTGTACTATATTCACTTCATCGCCACTCGTTACAAGTCACTTGGTTTACAAAGAGAATATAAATAGGATTAGAAAACCCTAATAGTTATTCATGGGCCCAAACCCAAACTACTAAGAAAAAAAAAAATTACAATAAATCAGAGGCTCACAATAGTACCTACTAATAACACACATTTCCCCATCTATAGAGAGAGAGAGAGCGCGCGCGACATTACTCTTATACTGAACATTATCGCTGACGTAAGTGCACTTGCCCTTTGGCTTCTAACCTCGTCATACATATCTCAATTTGAATTGTCCATTTCTTCGTTTGTTATTATTATTTTTCCAAATAAAATAGCCACCGAACTTTGTTTTACACCAAATAACAGTATAATTACATTCACTGGGTGCATGTATATGATCTGCAAAATAAAAAAGATAAAAATAAAATAAAATTAGGACCACCAGTGGTGATGTTTCTAGTGCCAACACTGAGGTGGTGCCAAAAAACTTATTTTCAATCCTTTCCCTCTATTGGACGTGTGGTCGTGGTCCTGCCTGCCATAGCTATTTCCTATACCAAGATAATTATTATGAAGTTACCATTACAGAGTCTTTTTATAATCTCTACGAAAGGATATATGTTTCATCTCTTACAAAATAAAACAGTGGATACTAGCCAAAAGACAAACAATAGAAAGATGGAGAAGTGAAATATCTTTGGCGCATCAGATATATTTAATTTGGTACATTTTTTTTATTTGAAAAAGTTTTCATTATTTTTGAAAAAAAAAAATTCCACTATATTGAAATTTTTTCTCCTTTTTGAAAAAAAGATGTATCCAGTTGGATACCTCTTATGCAACAAAAATTTTGTTATGGAGAATTAATGTTTGATCTAGCGGAACTAGTAACTTAACCTTTTATTTAGAAAGGAATATTTACCTGAAGGTGGGTAAAATTCATTTCACATAGCTGAAAAAAGGGAGCATTATGTTTGTCCAGAACAACTTTATACGAGAGGTGCATAAAATAAATTAAACATGGAGTTATAATTATTAATAAATTAAATAATAATAATTTTGTACTTAATAGATTGTGTTTGTGACAAAAGCAAATGGTCTAAAAGGTCTTAGGTGCCCCTTGAGATTCTTTTCTTTTTTTCCTAATGGCCTATGGTTTAGTTATTTATATGACCTACTGCAATATATGAATTATCTTCCATGTCAAGAAAATATTGGCAACTCCATAGTAGTAGTGGAAATGGGAGACAGGCTAAAGGAGAAGCTTTTGCATCAGCAAAACAATTCAGATCAAAGTGTTGAAGAGGAAGAGTCCCTGAGGGAAAGGGTATGGAAAGAGAGCAAGAAGATGTGGGTGGTGGCAGGCCCTGCTATATTCACAAGGTTTTCAACTTTTGGAATCACAGTAATTAGTCAAATCTTCATTGGGCATATTGGATCCACTGAACTAGCTGCTTATGCTCTTGTGATGACTGTCCTAGTAAGGTTTGCAAATGGTGTACTAGTAAGTGCTCCTCTTCCTTTTAGTTCTCTCTTTACTTAACTTAATTTCTGTTTAATTATCTTGCATGTGATATCTACAATTTACAAAGTTCAAATTGTTGTTTTCTAATTGAAAATTGTAGCTGGGTATGGCTAGTGCATTGGAAACTCTATGTGGACAAGCATATGGGGCAAAAAAATATGACATGCTTGGAGTGTATCTTCAAAGATCATGGATAGTCTTGTTCTTGACCTCAATTTTTCTTCTACCTATTTACATCTTTACCACCCCAATTTTAGAGGCTCTAGGCCAAGATAAAAGTATTGCTCAAGTTGCAGGAAGCATTTCTCTCTGGTCCATAGGTGTGGTCTTTGCTTTCTCTGTGTCTTTCACTTGCCAAATGTTCCTACAAGCACAGAGCAAGAACAAGATTATTGCCTACTTAGCAGCAGTTTCAATTTCATTTCACCTTTTTCTGTCATGGCTTTTAACTGTTAAGTACAAGTTTGGGCTCAATGGGGCAATGACATCAACAATTTTTGCATATTGGATACCAAATTTGGGCCAGCTTATGTTTATCATAAAGAAATGCCCAGATACATGGTTGGGTTTCTCATTTTTGGCCTTCAAAGATCTCTGGCCTGTTATCAAGCTTTCCCTGTCTTCTGGGGCTATGTTATGGTAAGAATTCAAGCAATTTTCATCATCAGTTTCGTGAATTATGTATAACTTAGACTAGAACCTATTGACAAATGTTACATCTCCTCATTAATAAATATTGTAGCAGAAACAACATACCAATTAGTAATTATTAATGACCTTATACTTCAGTTGTTTACTAGATTTCACTCGTAGGAAAAAAAAAAAAAAGAGGCTCAAAAAATTGTTGTAAAAAAGAAATTTTTGTACTAACATCAAGCTATGTGGTTCGTTTTACAGTCTTGAGATCTGGTACAATACAGTTTTGATTCTTCTAACGGGGTACATGAAAAATGCTGAGGTTTCTATTGATGCTCTGGCCATATGGTAACTTACTTCATTATTATTATTATCATTATTATTTTTTTACGATCTCTTTCTTATTTTTACTTTTGTTTCTAAATTCGTATTAAGGGACATGATCCACCTGCTTCATCATATTGAAATAATCTATTGTTAATATCATTTTTGCAGCCTCAACATCAATGGCTGGGAAATGATGATAGCCCTTGGTTTCTTTGCTGCAGCTGGGTAATTAATGTTGTCACAATCTAATTTTTCTTCAAAATATGTCTCATAAAAAAATTAAAATATAGTGATTTTGTGTTATATATATATACACACCAGTGCCAAAGGATCTCACCACACACACCCCTTCCACCTCCTTATCTTAACCGTTGAATTCTATTCATCTAATTAATGATTATAATTTGAGTTATAACAATTAATTTATTATTATTTCTAAATAAATTACAGTCATTAAATAAATAAAAATCAACAATTGAGATGAAAAATAATTTTTTTTAATTTTATCCTGAAGTCAAAAGATATTTCCTGTATATATGGAGAGAAAGATATAGCACAAAAGCATTAACTATTTTTTTATAATGAGAGTTATGTTTATAAATTTTTATTTATAAACTACACAATATACACCGGCAAATACACTCACTTAAGAATGTATTCCCCGAAATATATAATATAGTTTGTAAATATAACATATTATATTTTTATAATAAAAATTATATGAGAAGTTTCTCTTGAGTAATTTTTTAAAATAATGTTAAAGCTTAATATTTTGTTCTATATTCGTTAATTTATAAAAACTTGCTTACGTTTTCACTCCAAACCCAGAGGTGGCTGAAGCAGTTGGGAATTTATCACCTTTGCTGTCAGTCTCCAAGTTGTTTAACAGTGTCCAACCAGTGCTTTCTGGTAATCTTTACATTATTATTATTATTATTTGCTAGATTTCTTGAAGTTCAATTTATTTTTTGAGTACAATTTTTAAAGGTTTAACGCAAGGCCTAAGGGTGATTAATGTAGTGTACTCATGTTAAAATTAAAAAAAAAAATGGGGCGCATGTCACATTAATAATATTGAGATGATAAAGTAAATTTTAGGGGGATAAATGGGCCAGTCCTATCACAGGTTTTCGGTCCGGCCTATGTCCAGTTAGTTTTAGCATAGTATATTCAATAAAATAAAATAGGTTCAGAAATTTAAAAAAGTTTGTTTGAAAGACAGATTATAAGATTACTTTTACAAACTCTAGCTTATAGAAGTTTACAGGTTGATTTATATTATATTATATTATTTATTTTAATTAAAATACATATTTAAATAATTTTGTTAATAAAATAATATAATTTTAATTATTTATTTTTTAATTTTTAAAAGATATTGAGACTTGATGACTAAGGGTCCGTTTGGATGATTTTTTTTTTCAAAAGCTATTTTTAAAAAAAAAAAAACATTTTTCATTTTAAGTTCATTTAGATGTTTGCTTTTAAAAAAAGTAGAAGTTACAAAAAAAGTTAAAAACTTATGTTTTTTAGAAGCTAAAAACTTTAACTTTAAAAAAAAACAGAAGTCAAAAGTCAAATATTTTTATAAAAATATAAATAGCTTTAACTTTTGTAAAAAATATTTTAAAATAAAAAAGAGATAAAAGTTACTTTTTGTAGAAGTCCAAACAAACGGGCTCTTAGTACCTATTTGGGAGATTTTTTTTTTTTTTTTACTCCTCTTCTCCTTATAAGCCGAAGTTAAGACAAATAATTTTTAACAAAAGTTTTTATAATAAAAAAATCTTTTTTTCTAATGAAAAAAAAAGTCAAAAGCTCATAGAAAGAGCTTTTTTTTTTAAATGAACAGGCTTTAAGTAACATTTTAATCTTAAAACTTTATACAATCAGCAAACAGATTTTAACTTTATTTTTTAATTTTTTTTTTTTTAGCTTTGGCCTAAAATTAGCTTTTAACTTAAAAACAGAGGTGCCAAATTGGCTAACATACTTAGGTTTGGCATTTTGATTTTTTAATATAGGTCACATCAAATGTATAATTTAGGTTATATCAGGTTATTAGGTTATCTTAGACTCAAAATATTTATCATAGGCCTAACCTATTTAGATCAAAGCATATCCATCTAGCCCATTTACACTCTTAGTAAATATAATTAGCTAGATTATTTTCTTTTCTTATTTTATTAAATGAATCTTCATAATAAGAGCCCTGGAATTTTTTCTTTCTTTCTTAAAGTGGATATATATGGTCTAAGGGTGGCAGTTGGATATATTTATCCACCACCTATCAAGGCCTACGGACATATAATTTAAACTCAATTCATTTTTATTTTTTTTGGTAAGACAACTCAATTCATTCTATTACAAAAGTAAATGTAATGGATCTCATAGATTGTGTTATATATATATTTTTTATTAAAGGATGGTTAGTAGACAAGATTATTATTTAGTTATTAAGATAAGAACTGTGGTTAATTCTCGAGCTACTTGACTATTAATGTTATCATGATCAATAGGAGTTTCTGTTGGAGCTGGGTGGCAAAGCGTAGTAGCATATGTAAACATAGGCTGTTATTACCTGATTGGTATTCCTGTGGGAGTGGTTCTGTTACGAAGAGGAGAAGTGGAGCCCAAAGTTGTGAATATTCATTAGGAACATAAGGACAACAGCGTTGGTGGAAATAATGCAATTGTATATAAGTGGTTGTGTAGTAGGTTAGTTACTGATATGGCTATTGTAAGCATTGACGTGGCATTGCTTTAGGACAATAATAGCTTGCTGTCATTGTAATAAAAGGCCACCTGTAATATTTTCAAAAAAAAAAAAAAAGGCCGACTGTTGTAATAGATACCATTCATTGAATAATAATCAGAAACTGTTCTATTCCTTGTGTCTCTTCTTCCTTAAGGGTTCTGCACCCTTAACATTGGTGCTTTCATTTACAGCAAGCTATTATTGTCCTAAAGCAATGCCACGTCAATGCTTACAATAGCCATATCAGTAACTAACCTACTACACAACCACTTATATACAATTGCATTATTTCCACCAACGCTGTTGTCCTTATGTTCCTAATGAATATTCACAACTTTGGGCTCCACTTCTCCTCTTCGATCGTAACAGGTTCTTGGTAACCTTCTCCATTTGCAAGTCAAGGTAATTAATTTTTCTTTTTCAATTGCATATATATATATATATATATGGGAAAAACATTTCTCAAGCAGCTTGAGATAAATTTATCTCTGACTATCCCAAAACTACGTCGTTTTATTTATTTATTTCGTTATATTAATTGATTCACCTTTGAATGGTTATGATTCCATTTTTCTCTCTCTTCCTTTATCACCATTGATCCATCTTTGTACGGTTATGATTTAATAGCCGGAGATAAAATTATTCCAAGCAGCTTGAGAAATTATAAGCCCTATATATATATATATATACCTTAAGCAAAACTTGACACAATTGTTAAGAATACATTAATCAATAACTAATATATCATCATTTTACATTTACAGAAATATTTTATATTTAAAATAATAAAGTTCATAATTCTTAGTCTATACAACCTGAAAATGGTTTTCAACTGCAAGTGCCTCCTCATATCATGTCTTGAATAAAAGGAGATAAGTGCACAAATATGTGACTTTTGCAGGGTGTTTGGATTGGAATGTTGTTTGGAACATTTGTTCCAACCGTGATGCTTATCACAATCACACTTAAAACTGATTGGGACAAGCAGGTAATCGATTTAATTACTGTCGGCTCTATGTTTGTGAAATTGATTTCCCATGTTTAGGGAAAGTAGCTAAAAGTTATATATGGATTTTACAGGTAGAGATAGCTCGAAATCGCATTAACAAATGGGCTGTGGTGGAGAGCGAAGAGTCAAACAACAGATCAAATATATCTAGCTAAATAGTGTTTATCTAGCATTTGACATTTCAGTTCTCCTCTCTCTTGATCAATTTGTTGATAATAAATTTAAAAAAATTATTTTTAATTTGATTTGGATGTTAAATTCCCCAATTTTATTTTCTGTTCACAGATGACACCATAATTTTTTTTTTTTTTTTGATACAAGTAGAAATTGAACATATAACATAATACAACATATCCAAACTTTTCATCTCTAGACCAATCCTAATAGCTTTAATTTTCTTTTCTAGAATAGTCAAACACTTCAAATCAGTACTCGGGCTTGAGGGCACAGAATCTATTTCCTTATCGATTATATTTTTTAACACTACCGTATTGGCTTATTAAATAGATGATATATTTTCTTGTTTTCTTTCTTCTTCGTTTGGAGGAATGTCACGTCGATCCTTAACTAGTCTAATTGTATTGTTTTCCTAGTTTAGTAGTTTCTTTTAGCGAGTTTATTTTTTTCGTTTTTATTTTTTTAAATGGGAGGATGGAGCAATGCAATGTTTCTAATTTACATGACCAATGACGTATTTTGTTCACTTGATTAACTTAGTTTGTGAGCATGTGCATAACATGAACATGTTAATTAGTTCAATTTCCGGTTCAATAGAACCATAACCTTGTTGGTTCAATTTTCGATTTGTTTTTGTAGAAAATTGCCATAAAGGCATTGAAAGTAACCATATTTCATTGACATAATGCCTAAAGCAAACGGTGGCGGATATAGAGTTATTATAAGGAAAGGATTTGTCTGAACGCTTGTTAGCTAGAATGTAGTGTGCAATGTTATTAATTTTACCTCTTTACCTTATTATCTAAATATTGAGGGTAAAATAGCAGATTGATTGGTATTAAGGATGAGGTATTCTATTTGTTTGAGGGAGCTCTTGACAAGTTGGGCGGTTTAAGACAACAGTATGGATTGGCCAAATATGGCAATGAAATGCTTTTGGTCATCGGGGCTTAACAAAACTTAATGTGAACGAGCATTCTATCTTATGAAATATGTTACTCTCATAATTCCCAAGACATTATGCATTATTTATGATTAATGTCACTTAAATTTCACTTTTTTCTACTACAAGTAAATAAATATTTACTAAGAGAATAAAGGGATAGAGTGGCAAAATGAGTTGGCCCGCTTCGACCCATCTTGACCTGCCAAAAATTAGTTGGCATGTCCCGTCCTGTCTCTTGAATGTGAGTTAAAAAGTCTAACTCATCCCGTTTTATGGTAGGTTGGCAGATAAACCCATCTAATAAATAATTAAAAATTAAAAAGTATAAATTATTTATTATATAATATTATTTATTTTTATTTAACACACCCCTTAGTTTTTTTTTCAATCTCAAGCCTAAATATTTACTAATAATCAATCAGACTTTTTTAGGAATTTATTTTTGCCTCCACATATGGATAACATTTGTCATAAATAAAAATATTCTTCTTTATTTTTTCTAGAGGAGTAATAAGATAAAAAAAAAATAATTTATATCACAAACTTAGTGACAAATAAAATACTACCTAATAGTAAGAAAAATAAAAAACCCGCGAACCAACCCATCTGCCCCGCCGCAACCTATTTTGACCCACAACCAAGCGGGATGGGTTGGTGAATTGAGATGTGTAACCCAACCCGTCTCATTTTGACGGTTGACCCATCGGGTTCAACCATATTACCACCTCTATAAAGGAACGATGAAGTAATGCTCGTACCCTACCAATCATGTTGTTCGCCATCTAAGCGGGAGTTTTGCTTTAATAGATTTTGACAAATCCACTACTTCCCTTTGTGTCCACTATAAGTATTTACAACTTGGTCTTATGAGCCGAACTAAGCTTGATGTAATTTTCATGGACTTGGTCCAATGCTGCAAAAGAATTATGAAGATGTGCTAGATATCTTCCTCAATCAGCTTAGAAAGGGTCCTAAAATGGTGTTGTTTAAGACTTATTTAAGTGGTATATGCTTGATTTGCTTAAGCAAGGTCTTGAGTTTAAGTCTTTGTGAATGCAAAAAAAAAAAAAAAAACCCTTTGGGAGAGCTAACTCCACCATGATATGGATGTTCCCGGCTCGAACTGGATTGCCTCTTGTTATTATAAATTATGACGGGCAGAGATCTACCCGGTCCCTATGTTGGTCCAGGATCAACTATGTCAAGATGGTGCGAGAGGACTCATAAACCCCATGCATTAAGGTAATTTTGGGTTGAGATATAATATTGCATTTACTTGTTATAGTTGGTTTAGTTTACCCTGTTGATGGTGGTCCTAAGTTAAAGGGTTTATTGGAAGTAATGCTCGTACCCTTGATCCAATTGATAGTGACATTAAACCAAATTATTGGAAGGGGGAGGATCATGAAAGACTTTGGGTTGAGACATAATGTCAGTTTCATTGGTAGAATCAATTTTACAACAAAATTATTAAATATGTTGTCACAAATTTCATGATCATGTTGGAGTCTCCTACATTATTTCGCAAACAATTTTCAAATGAGGAATTTTAAGGGTTTATTTTGGATACTTCCTTTTAAAAATATCGTACTTAGAGATGTCAAAATAGGTTATGACACGTGGGTTGACCCATGACAGGACATGAAAATTTATGTTCAGGTTGACCCGTAAAAAAATTTGTGCCATGTTTGTGTTGGAAAAAATGACATGTAAAAAATGTGTGTGGCGTCGTGTCAACACGAATTCGACTCATATTTTTTATAATTTTTTTTTTTTTTATAATTTTGACCCCTTTTTTGTCAATTACCATTTTGACCCATAGTTTGCCCGTCATTCGTGTTGTGTCATGACAACCTGCAAAAAATTTGTGTTGCATGCATTCGTGTTGTGTCAAATTCGTATCGTATCATGTTGACCCGTTTTGACACCCTTGAATTTCATACTACCTCAATAAATTTTTAAATTTCTTTACCGAGCTTGTAAATTTTTTAATTATTCTTGTAAATTTCATTTAAAAATTCAAATACTCATAAAAAAGTTATAAACTCATGAATAAAAAATAAGAAATTTATTAAACTCCAAATATTTTAAATGCTCGGGAAGGAAGAATATTCCTCTAAAATTATACAAGGGTGAATAACTTCTCCTTTCTCATAAGAAGTTTTTTTGTTTCTTGCAGAGAGAATACAAGATAGGACTCACCGTTTTTTTTTTTTAAAAAAGCGCAGCTTTTGATGTGAGGGCAGAAAAAAAAAACTTATGTGAAAGGAGAAGTTATTAGCCCATTATAAAAACCACTAAGCATTTGGTTGGGAGAAATATTTTTGTTGCTGGGAATCACGATTCACAAAAATATGCTGGGAAAGTGAATTCCACGGGAATGTTACCAAAAAGTTATTTGGTAAATCAAAATATTCCCATGAATATTGGCTCAAATTTCCTGATTCTATATTTGGTTGATTGTCAATTATTGCTGGGAATATAGGGTGATTTTACAAACTACCATTTATAATACTCAGAATACCTCCACGTGTTTTATCTTCTCAACATCAATTTTCCTTCTTGCAGACACATTCTTTCTGGACACAACACAATCAACAGAGGCAGCAACATCCACTAAGAACCCAACTCCAGGGCCACACCAAACATCTTGAAAATCCACCCAATTAGCAGAACTAGGATCTAGAACCCCACCATGGCAAGCCTTGTCGTTGTTACTGTTCTTCTTGCTATTGTTCCTTTTGTGTTCCTTTTTTTTTTTGCTTTTGTCCCTTGTCAATCCGCGGAGGTTCGAATCACTGCTGGCACCAACACCTGTTGTGATGCACCGATGGTGCACCCGAACCCTCTAAATGTTAATGAAGGAAAGTTGCTTTGTTTCTTTCTCTGAGCACTGCCATTGATGGTGGTTTTATTAGAGGAGGTGTTGTTGGAGAAAGTGAAGAGGAGAAGAGAGGAAATGGTGGACTTACAGTGAGTGGATTGCATTATGGAGAGATTTGCAAGTTTGGATTTGTTTTTGAAATGCGTTGGCGACTGAATTGGTTCTTGGGTTTTCTCTATTTGATGTGTTCTACTATTGTTGTTTCTGTTTCTTTGATAACAGGCATATTCAGACTAGAGAGAGAGAAACAACATAGGCTATTTTGGTTTGAAAAAATTTGGGAAATTTTCCCACCAAGTGGGAATCCAAGAATATCACCCACCTTATGGTATTCTTCAATAAGATTTTGCTTCACAATTTAAAATACAGGGAATCTAATTTTTTCAGGAAAATTTTCACAATCCTTATACTAAACGTGAATAAATAGGATTGGCAATATCAATTTTCTAGGAATCTAAAATTTATACATCTACCAAACGCCCCCTAAAGGTTTACATTAGACATAACAATCAAATATACATAATATAAGGGTTTAAGTTTTCCTTCCAAAGAAAATGTAAAAACTATTAAATGCATTACACTGCAGTTATCTTCAGTAACATAATAATATATTATTTTAAAAAGTTTGTAATCTTTGATTAAATTTTATAATTTTTTCCATAAATACTAATTAATAATAACAATCTTATAATTTTTTCTCCTTTTAGTACAAAGGTAGTAAAAAAATTATATACTAGTAAAAAGTATATTTTACTAAAAATTACAAAATTATAAAATATTTAACGTTTTTATGTCTCTCTAGAGAGACTTTTTTCTCTAGCAAAGACACAAAAATTGTAGGGTCCAACAGAATTAAAAAACAATAGCACAACTTTTGATGGTGAGTATAGAGGACAGACATAAAGCCTAATATTTAAATCTTATATTGAAAAATGAAAAGTAATTTCATACTATGAATCCAATATAAGTCGTATCCATATAATAATGAGGGGTGATATTCTTATTATAAAAAAACTCACTACTAATCTTCTACCTATCTAATCACCATTGAATCAATATTTTCTCTCTCTTCAGAAACTTCTTAGTATCCTCTGTCTTTTATCTAATGGTGATTAAATAGATAGTGAGTTGGTAGTGAGTTTTTTTGTTAATAAAAATATCCCTCGTCTATAGCAATTACAAAATACATGCATATAAGGGCAATTATGTTTATCAAAGTAGCAAAAAAAATTTCACGTGTTAGAATTGTTCTGATTAAGTTTGCATTTTGACACCCCAAAATAATAATATTGATGCCTATGACAACGTACAATAGATAGGGCATTGCAATACGGGGATGGGGCCCACTACTTATTCAGTGATCCCTTTTCCATAAATGGAAAACTTTATTCCATTTCTATCCCTCCTTTTTTTCTATTTTAGGAAGGAACCACCATATCCTAGCCGCACCAAAAAATATATCCGAGGATAGGGTACCCAAATCAGACAGTGACAAGTAACTCATTAGAGGTTCTACTGGCCCCACAATCGGTGGAGGTATGGAACTGTGGGTCCCTAAGTCTCACCCCAAGAACATATTATTTTAATATTTATATTTATAATAATAATAAAAAGTGTCGTACGTCAGCTTATTCCATTCTAAAATTTTCTTTCCAAGATCAGTAACATAAAAGTGTTGTTTTATTAT
>NW_026898115.1:0-43457 GCF_033153095.1 Gastrolobium bilobum
CAACTCATAATGCTCAATTATTTAATCAAATGAAATACATTCCCGGAAGCGTACATATTTGAAACTTCATAGCGTTATATTCCTGAAAAATGTAACATTACAGTCAAAACCACCATAATTTTATTTTTCATTGCAATTATTTAAATTAATAACAAGGACAAGATATTCCTCGTTTGTTGTAACAACATATGCGTCTTCACGTGTACCTTGATTTCAGCTTCTCCTATATAGTGAAATTACAATCTTATACTTGCGAAAGTTATTAGAAATAATGAAAAGAAGCCATCGGATGAAGGGTTACATATAAATAACATAACTTCTCAGACCATAGGATAAAGGGTTACACAGAAATCATGTGTAAGATATTTCCCTTTACATGTCGTCGTGCATAAGATATTTCCATTTCTTTGTCGTCATGCAACAATGAATTATATTCTAAATCCATCATTCATCGTCATGCAACAACGAATTATATTCAAAATCCATCATTCAATAATAACTCTCCTTCCTTGGCGTCATGCGTTAGATATTCCCATAAAAATGATACAAACTGAAAAATTTACACCATTTTTGTAACATGTCTTACCATACACAAAGGCGTTGAGGGATGTGAAGGGAAATCTTACTTTGAAACAAAAAATTATGATACCAATCAGTTCATGACACTCCAAAACACATGAAATAGATAAAAGTTAGACGTGCTTACCTTTGAAAATTCCCTTTCAACATACCAAAAATAATAGAATACGTGTCCTCCACGCAATATTCTTTTCTAATAAATGAAAGAGAGAATAGACAAAGTAAATGATAGATATTCTAATATATTAAATTTCTAATTGATCCTCAAACCTACTCACTAACAAAACAAAAAGTGGAGTGCATCTAGACGCACATCTACATTTAATACAATTATTGACAATATATGTTATTCATTAAAGATATTAAATTTTTTGAGAAATTACAAATATTAAATACGAAGAAGAAAACTAATTTAAAATATAAAAATTATACCTAAACACAACATGTCTCTGTCTCACCAATTGTGTAGAAGTCTCCTACTACACGTCTATTTATGTCTATCCCTTTTTCTTCTACGCGTAAGCTCTTTTCTTTAGTTATATTTAACAATGTCATTTTTTTTTTGGAGGTTAACAATGTCATTTTTTATTCTTAAAAGTAGGGTTGTCCTTGTTCGAGAGCATCCACGCCACTGCTTAATTAATACTTGTTATTAATACACTTGTAAGAAATAATTTTTATAAAAATATTATAATACTAAATTGTACCTCAATCTAAATTTGTATATCTTACGTAGCTTTACTTTTGTTCCAATTCTAACTAACCTAAAATGAAAAAGGAGATCAATTAATAAAAGGTTGGAAGTAATAATACCTCAATATAAATTTGCATCTCTTTACCTGTAATTTTGACTGTGCTTTTGCAGCCAATGGTTAACCTGGTCTTGTAATATTTTGTCCATATCTTCATCATATCGCTTTATCATGTTTGCAGGCATATCTTCTAGTTTCATTTAATTTTTCAGCTCATTTTTATTTGCCTTGTTATTTATGTCAATACATGCTTTGAATACATCGCCGTCAGGAACCAAATCCCATAAAATATGTATTCTCAGAAAATAAATAAATATAGATTAATATTATTTTCACATAATAGTAAATTAGACCAACTCATAATGCTCAATTATTTAATCAAATGAAATACATTCCCGGAAGCGTACATATTTGAAACTTCATAGCGTTATATTCCTGAAAAATGTAACATTACAGTCAAAACCACCATAATTTTATTTTTCATTGCAATTATTTAAATTAATAACAAGGACAAGATATGCCTCGTTTGTTGTAACAACATATGCGTCTTCACGTGTACCTTGAGTTCAGATTCTCCTATATAGTGAAATTACAATCTTATGCTTGCGAAAATTATTAGAAATAATGAAAAGAAGCCATGGGATGAAGGGTTACATATAAATAACATAACTTCTCAGACCATAGGATAAAGGGTTACACAGAAATCATGTGTAAGATATTTCCCTTTACATGTCGTCATGCATAAGATATTTCCATTTCTTTGTCGTCATGCAACAATGAATTATATTCTAAATCCATCATTCATCGTCATGCAACAACGAATTATATTCAAAATCCATCATTCAATAATAACTCTCCTTCCTTGGCGTCATGCGTTAGATATTCCCATAAAAATGATACAAACTGAAAAATTTACACCATTTTTGTAACATGTCTTACCATACACAAAGGCGTTGAGGGATGTGAAGGGAAATCTTACTTTGAAACAAAAAATTATGATACCAATCAGTTCAAGACACTCCAAAACACATGAAATAGATAAAAGTTAGACGTGCTTACCTTTGAAAAATCTTCCCTTTCAACATACCAAAAATAATAGAATACGTGTCCTCCACGCAATATTCTTTTCTAATAAATGAAAGAGAGAATAGACAAAGTAAATGATAGATATTCTAATATATTAAATTTCTAATTGATCCTCAAACCTACTCACTAACAAAACAAAAAGTGGAGTGCATCTAGACGCACATCTACATTTAATACAATTATTGACAATATATGTTATTCATTAAAGATATTAAATTTTTTGAGAAATTACAAATATTAAATACGAAGAAGAAAACTAATTTAAAATATAAAATTATACCTAAACACAACATGTCTCTGTCTCACCAATTGTGTAGAAGTCTCCTACTACACGTCTATTTATGTCTCTCCCTTTTTCTTCTACGCGTAAACTCTTTTCTTTATTTATATTTAACAATGTCATTTTTTATTCTTAAAAGTAGGGTTGTCCTTGTTCGAGAGCATCCACGCCACTGCTTAATTAATACTTGTTATTAATACACTTGTAAGAAATAATTTTTATAAAAATATTATAATACTAAATTGTACCTCAATCTAAATTTGTATATCTTACGTAGCTTTACTTTTGTTCCAATTCTAACTAACCTAAAATGAAAAAGGAGATCAATTAATAAAAGGTTGGAAGTAATAATACCTCAATATAAATTTGCATCTCTTTACCTGTAATTTTGACTGTGCTTTTGCAGCCAATGGTTAACCTGGTCTTGTAATATTTTGTCCATATCTTCATCATATCGCTTTATCATGTTTGCAGGCATATCTTCTAGTTTCATTTAATTTTTCAGCTCATTTTTATTTGCCTTGTTATTTATGTCAATACATGCTTTGAATACATCGCCGTCAGGAACCAAATCCCATAAAATATGTATTCTCAGAAAATAAATAAATATAGATTAATATTATTTTCACATAATAGTAAATTAGACCAACTCATAATGCACAATTATTTAATCAAATGAAATACATTCCCGGAAGCGTACATATTTGAAACTTCATAGCGTTATATTCCTGAAAAATGTAACATTACAGTCAAAACCACCATAATTTTATTTTTCATTGCAATTATTTAAATTAATAACAAGGACAAGATATGCCTCGTTTGTTGTAACAACATATGCGTCTTCACGTGTACCTTGAGTTCAGATTCTCCTATATAGTGAAATTACAATCTTATGCTTGCGAAAATTATTAGAAATAATGAAAAGAAGCCATGGGATGAAGGGTTACATATAAATAACATAACTTCTCAGACCATAGGATAAAGGGTTACACAGAAATCATGTGTAAGATATTTCCCTTTACATGTCGTCATGCATAAGATATTTCCATTTCTTTGTCGTCATGCAACAATGAATTATATTCTAAATCCATCATTCATCGTCATGCAACAACGAATTATATTCAAAATCCATCATTCAATAATAACTCTCCTTCCTTGGCGTCATGCGTTAGATATTCCCATAAAAATGATACAAACTGAAAAATTTACACCATTTTTGTAACATGTCTTACCATACACAAAGGCGTTGAGGGATGTGAAGGGAAATCTTACTTTGAAACAAAAAATTATGATACCAATCAGTTCATGACACTCCAAAACACATGAAATAGATAAAAGTTAGACGTGCTTACCTTTGAAAAATCTTCCCTTTCAACATACCAAAAATAATAGAATACGTGTCCTCCACGCAATATTCTTTTCTAATAAATGAAAGAGAGAATAGACAAAGTAAATGATAGATATTCTAATATATTAAATTTCTAATTGATCCTCAAACCTACTCACTAACAAAACAAAAGTGGAGTGCATCTAGACGCACATCTACATTTAATACAATTATTGACAATATATGTTATTCATTAAAGATATTAAATTTTTTGAGAAATTACAAATATTAAATACGAAGAAGAAAACTAATTTAAAATATAAAATTATACCTAAACACAACATGTCTCTGTCTCACCAATTGTGTAGAAGTCTCCTACTACACGTCTATTTATGTCTATCCCTTTTTCTTCTACGCGTAAGCTCTTTTCTTTAGTTATATTTAACAAATTTTTTTTTTGGAGGTTAACAATGTCATTTTTTATTCTTAAAAGTAGGGTTGTCCTTGTTCGAGAGCATCCACGCCACTGCTTAATTAATACTTGTTATTAATACACTTGTAAGAAATAATTTTTATAAAAATATTATAATACTAAATTGTACCTCAATCTAAATTTGTATATCTTACGTAGCTTTACTTTTGTTCCAATTCTAACTAACCTAAAATGAAAAAGGAGATCAATTAATAAAAGGTTGGAAGTAATAATACCTCAATATAAATTTGCATCTCTTTACCTGTAATTTTGACTGTGCTTTTGCAGCCAATGGTTAACCTGGTCTTGTAATATTTTGTCCATATCTTCATCATATCGCTTTATCATGTTTGCAGGCATATCTTCTAGTTTCATTTAATTTTTCAGCTCATTTTTATTTGCCTTGTTATTTATGTCAATACATGCTTTGAATACATCGCCGTCAGGAACCAAATCCCATAAAATATGTATTCTCAGAAAATAAATAAATATAGATTAATATTATTTTCACATAATAGTAAATTAGACCAACTCATAATGCACAATTATTTAATCAAATGAAATACATTCCCGGAAGCGTACATATTTGAAACTTCATAGCGTTATATTCCTGAAAAATGTAACATTACAGTCAAAACCACCATAATTTTATTTTTCATTGCAATTATTTAAATTAATAACAAGGACAAGATATGCCTCGTTTGTTGTAACAACATAGCGTCTTCACGTGTCACGTGTACCTTGAGTTCAGATTCTCCTATATAGTGAAATTACAATCTTATGCTTGCGAAAATTATTAGAAATAATGAAAAGAAGCCATGGGATGAAGGGTTACATATAAATAACATAACTTCTCAGACCATAGGATAAAGGGTTACACAGAAATCATGTGTAAGATATTTCCCTTTACATGTCGTCATGCATAAGATATTTCCATTTCTTTGTCGTCATGCAACAATGAATTATATTCTAAATCCATCATTCATCGTCATGCAACAACGAATTATATTCAAAATCCATCATTCAATAATAACTCTCCTTCCTTGGCGTCATGCGTTAGATATTCCCATAAAAATGATACAAACTGAAAAATTTACACCATTTTTGTAACATGCCTTACCATACACAAAGGCGTTGAGGGATGTGAAGGGAAATCTTACTTTGAAACAAAAAATTATGATACCAATCAGTTCAAGACACTCCAAAACACATGAAATAGATAAAAGTTAGACGTGCTTACCTTTGAAAAATCTTCCCTTTCAACATACCAAAAATAATAGAATACGTGTCCTCCACGCAATATTCTTTTCTAATAAATGAAAGAGAGAATAGACAAAGTAAATGATAGATATTCTAATATATTAAATTTCTAATTGATCCTCAAACCTACTCACTAACAAAACAAAAAGTGGAGTGCATCTAGACGCACATCTACATTTAATACAATTATTGACAATATATGTTATTCATTAAAGATATTAATTTTTTTGAGAAATTACAAATATTAAATACGAAGAAGAAAACTAATTTAAAATATAAAATTATACCTAAACACAACATGTCTCTGTCTCACCAATTGTGTAGAAGTCTCCTACTACACGTCTATTTATGTCTCTCCCTTTTTCTTCTACGCGTAAGCTCTTTTCTTTAGTTATATTTAACAATGTCATTTTTTATTCTTAAAAGTAGGGTTGTCCTTGTTGGAGAGCATCCACGCCACTGCTTAATTAATACTTGTTATTAATACACTTGTTAGAAATAATTTTTATAAAAATATTATAATACTAAATTGTACCTCAATCTAAATTTGTATATATTACATAGCTTTACTTTTGTTCCAATTCTAACTAACCTAAAATGAAAAAGGAGATCAATTAATAAAAGGTTGGAAGTAATAATACCTCAAGATAAATTTGCATCTCTTTACCTGTAATTTTGACTGTGCTTTTGCAGCCAATGGTTAACCTGGTCTTGTAATATTTTGTCCATATCTTCATCATATCCCTTTATCATGTTTGCAGGCATATCTTCTAGTTTCATTTAATTTTTCAGCTCATTTTATTTGCCTTGTTATATATGTCAATACATGCTTTGAATCCATCGCCGTCAGGCACCAAATCCCATAAAATATGTATTCTCAGAAAATAAATAAATATAGATTAATATTATTTTCACATAATAGTAAATTAGACCAACTCATAATGCACAATTATTTAATCAAATGAAATACATTCCCGGAAGCGTACATATTTGAAACTTCATAGCGTTATATTCCTGAAAAATGTAACATTACAGTCAAAACCACCATAATTTTTTTTTCACTGCAATTATTTAAATTAATAACAAGGACAAGATATGCCTCGTTTGTTGTAACAACATATGCGTCTTCACGTGTACCTTGAGTTCAGATTCTCCTATATAGTGAAATTACAATCTTATACTTGTGAAAATTATTAGAAATAATGAAAATAAAGCCATGGGATGAAGGTTTACATATAAATAACATAACTTCTCAGACCATAGGATAAAGGGTTACACAGAAATCATGTGTAAGATATTTCCCTTTCCATGTCTTCATGCATAAGATATTTCCATTTCTTTGTCATCATGCAACAACGAATTATATTCTTAATCCATCATTCAATAATAACTCTCCTTCCTTGGCGTCATGCGTGAGATATTCCCATAAAAATGATACAATACGAAAAATTTACACCATTTTTGTAACAGGCCTTACCATACACAAAGGCGATGAGGGATGTGAAGGGAAATCTTACTTTGTAAGAAGAAATTATGATACCAATCAGTTCAAGACACTCCAAAACACATGAAATAGATAAAAGTTAGACGTGCTTACCTTTGAAAAATCTTCCCTTTCAACATACCAAAAATAACAGAATACGTGTCCTCCACGCAATATTCTTTTCTAATAAATGAAAGAGAGAATAGGCAAAGTAAATGATAGATTTTCTATTATATTAAATTTCTAATTGATCCTCAAACCTACTCACTAACAAAAAAAAAGTGGAGTACATCTAGACGCACATCTACATTTAATACAATTATTGACAATATATGTTATTCTTTAAAGATATTAATTTTTTTGAGAAATTACAAATATTAAATACGAAGAAGAAAACTAATTCAAAATATAAAATTATACCTAAACACAACATGTCTCTGTCTCACCAATTGTGTAGAAGTCTCCTACTACACGTCTATTTATGTGTCTCCCTTTTTCTTCTACGCGTAAGCTCTTTTCTTTAGTTATATTTAACAAAGTCATTTTTTATTCTTAAAAGTAGGGTTGTCCTTGTTCGAGAGCATCCGCGCCACTGCTTCATTAATACTTGTTATTAATACACTTGTTATAAATAATTTTTATAAAAATATTATAATACTAAATTGTACTGCAATCTAAATTTGCATATCTGACATAGCTTTACTTTTGTTCCAATTCTAACCAACCTAAAATAAAAAAGGAGATCAGTTAATAAAAGGTTGGAAGTAATAATACCTCAAGATAAATTTGCATCTCTTTACCTGTAATTTTGACTGTGCTTTTGCAGCCAAAGGTTAACCTGGTCTTGCAATATTTTGTCCATATCTTCATCATATCGCTTTATCATGTTTGCAGGCATATCTTCTAGTTTCATTTAATTTTTCAGCTCATTTTTATTTGCCTTGTTATTTATGTCAATACATGCTTTGAATACATCGCCGTCACGCACCAAATCCCATAAAATATGAATTCTCAGAAAATAAATAAATATAGATTAATATTATTTTCACATAATAGTAAATTAGACCAACTCATAATGCACAATTATTTAATCAAATGAAATACATTCCCGAAGCGTACATATTTGAAACTTCATAGCGTTATATTCCTGAAAAATGTAACATTACAGTCAAAACCACCATTATTTTATTTTTCATTGTAATTATTTAAATTAATAACAAGGACAAGATACGCCTCATTTGTTGTAACAACATATGCGTCTTCACGTGTACCTTGAGTTCAGATTCTCCTATATAGTGAAATTAAAATCTTATTCTTGTGAAAATTATTAGAAATAATGAAAAGAAGCCATGGGATGAAGGGTTACATATAAATAACATAACTTCTCAGACCATAGGATAAAGGGTTAGACAGAAATCATGTGTAAGATATTTCCCTTTACATGTCGTCGAGCATAAGATATTTCCATTTCTTTGTCGTCATGCAACAACGAATTATATTCTAAATCCATCATTCATCGTCATGCAACAACAAATTATATTCAAAATCCATCATTTGATAATAACTCTCATTCCTCGGCGTCATGCGTTAGATATTCCCATAAAAATGACACAATCCGAAAAATTTACACCATTTTTGTAACATTCTTTACCATAGACAAAGTCGTTGAGGGATGTGAAGGGGAATCTTACTTTGAAACAAAAAATTATGTGTAGAATATTCTAGAGTTTTCTACTTGTTTCTAGCTACTTGTTCCTTTGAGTAGTGTGATGCCTCTTCGGTTACTGTGTATTTTATTTATTACTTCAACTCCTTAACTACCTTGTAATCTGTATATAAAGATCCCTTTGGGTGTCAATCAATATATGAAAAATACATTTCAGTCTTATATTTCATCATGGTATCAAGAGCAGGTTATCCTGTGGTCATCTTGTAAACCTTCACGTTTCCTTCCGTTTTCCATTTTTCACTGTTTATTAAAATAACTCAGAAACCATATCTGGACCCCTCCAATCACGAAACCAAGGCCACCATTGGACTCAGAAGCCATTTCCGAGTCGACCCACATCAGCCCCGTCGCCGGAAAGTCAGCCACGCGCCGCCACTGCAGAACTGCCTCTCCGGCGCGTGTGAGCCGCGCGCCGCCCTGCCGGCCTCCGTTTGTCACGCGGCTTTCACAGAACGGCTCGCCTGGCCTTCCTCTTCCTGTTCTGGGGGTTTAAATCACGATTGGAGCACTCTTCTTGTTGAGTCCAGTTGGTTCCTCTTCGTGATTTTTCAGTTCTGAACGATTGGAGTTCCTTTTTTTGTTTTTTATTTTTTTTATTTTGAACAATGGAAGTTGAAAATATTGAGGCTGAGAATAAGCATTCTGAAAAATCATCCGGTAATGTTTCCGGTGTCTTTCCTCTTCCCTGTTCTTCGTCTTCCGGAGACAACCCAGCTATACAGATTACTAACCACCGTTTAAACGGTAAGAATTATGAGCAATTTCAGAAGGTGATGTCTCAATCTGCTGAGGCAACTAGTCATGTTGCTCAACAAGGTATGGCATTCCATGTTGATCATAGTAGTCGTTGGATTCTTGATTCGGGAGCTTCTGATCATATGACAGGTAATGCATCCCTGTTTTGTTCTTATACCCCTTATTATCACCAGTCACGAATAAGGACGGCTGATGGTAGTTTCTCTAATATTGCGGGAAAGGGATCCATTAAGCTCTCTGAACATATTACTCTGAATTCTGTCCTTCATGTCCCTTCTCTTACTTGTAACCTTATCTCTATTAGTAAACTTTCCTCTGAATTGCATTGTGTTGCTAAATTCTCTGCCAAAACCTGTGTTTTTCAAGAACAGGATTCGGGGCTGATGATTGGCAGTGCTAGAGAGGAAGAAGGGCTTTACTATTTTGAAGAAGATTCTCATGAAAAGAGATTTTTTGCAAATCACTCTTTATGTTTATCAGACGATTGTAATGATGTTTGTTGTGGCATCGTCGTTTAGGACACCCAAATTTCTTTTATCTTCAAAAGCTGCTTCCAAACTTATTTATCAAAAAAAAACCAAGTTCCTTTTTTTGTGATGATTGTCAGTTTGCAAAACACTCTCGTGTTTCTTATTTCCCTAGAGATTATCATGTTTCGTCTCCATTTACATTGATTCATAGTGATATTTGGGGCCCAGCTCGTGAAAAAAATATATCTGGAACTCGTTGGTTTATTACCTTTATTGATGATCATTCTAGAGTATGCTGGGTATATCTTCTAAAAGATAAGTCTGAAGCTGCAGCCACTTTTAAAAATTTTCATGCTATGGTACAAACTCAATTCCAGACCTCTATCCAAATCCTGCGAACTGACAACGGTACTGAATATTTTAATTCTGTTCTTGGTGATTACCTAACCAAGCAAGGTATTATCCATCAAAGTTCTTGTCCTAACACCCCTCAACAAAATGGGGTGGCTGAAAGAAAAAATAGACATCTCATTGAAGTTGCTAGAGCCCTCTTGTCTACAATGCATGTCCCTAAATACCTGTGGGGGGAGGCTGTCTTGACTGCCTCATATCTCATCAATCGGATGCCCTCTCGCGTCCTGAATTTTCATTCTCCCATATCTTGCCTTACCCGCTCTTTTCCCTCCTTTCGGGCTCTCTCTTCCCTTCCTCCAAAGTTGTTTGGCTGCGTGGTTTTTGTTCATATTCCTCCACATCAAAGGTCCAAACTTGATCATAAGTCTGTTAAATGTGTCTTCATAGGATATCCTCCTAATCAAAAAGGTTACAAGTGCTACTCACCTTCTCTTCGAAAGGTCTTTGTTTCTATGGATGTTACTTTTTGTGAAACACAATCATTTTTTCCCTCGACTTCTCTTCAGGGGGAGTCTATTGGTATAAATGAAGACAAGTCTTGGAATCCAAATAATTCTACTGTCTTACCTTTACCCTTGGAAACATCTGTTGTTTCTTTACCTTTGGAGTCAGGGAGTTAATGTACAGGAGACAAGGACAACAATTGTACCAGAGACTGGAGATCCTCCCGGTAAATGGGGAAAATTCTACAGCAGGCGAAAATCTCCTCAAGATCCTCTAGACTGCCAGGATTCTGACCCGAGTCCTAGTTCCAGCAATCCACTTGAGAACACTGGTACAGCTGACCTAGATGTGCCCATTGCCCTTCGAAAAGGTACTAGATCTTGCACTGCTCATCCTATTTCTCATCACATTTCATATGAAAAGTTATCTCCAGGTTTTCGTGCTTTCAACACTATATTAGACGGTACAAAAATACCAAAAAATATCCAAGAGGCACTTAATGACCCTAAATGGAGGGATGCAGTCTTTGAAGAAATGGATGCTCTTAAAAAAAATGGAACTTGGGAGTCCGTGGCACTTCCCAGAGGAAAGAAAACTGTAGGTTGCAAATGGGTGTTCACAATAAAATTTAATGCAGATAACAGCATCAACAAATATAAGGCCAGATTGGTTGCCAAAGGATTTACTCAGACTTATGGGATAGACTATCAGGAGACGTTCGCTCCCGTTGCCAAACTTAACTCTATCCGAGTCTTACTATCACTTGTTGCCAACCTTGATTGGCCCTTGCATCAATTGGACGTAAAGAACGCTTTCTTAAATGGGGACTTACATGAGGAAGTTTACATGGATCCACCACCTGGTTTTGAACAGGGAGATGGTTCTGTATGCATGTTGAAGAAATCTCTTTATGGACTTAAACAATCCCCTAGAGAGTGGTTTGAAAAGTTTACTCGTGTTGTTAAAGAAAGAGGATTTATCCAAGCTCAGACTGATCACACTTTATTTTTTAAACACTCCGATAGTGGCAAAATTGCTATCCTCATTGTTTATGTTGACGACATAATTGTCACAGGTGATGACTGGGAAGAAATAAAATCTTTAAAAGGGGGTTTAGCTAGTCAGTTTGAACTAAAGGATCTTGGATCTCTCAAATATTTCCTTGGAATGGAAGTTGCTCGTAGCAAGGCGGGAATTTCCTTATCTCAGAAGAAATATATTCTAGACCTGCTACAAGAAACAGGTATGCTTGGGTGCAAGCCTGCAGAAACTCCAATTGAACCCAATATTAAATTGGGAATTGAAGATGGAACAGATGTTGACAGGGAGCAATACCAAAGGTTGGTAGGGAAGCTGATCTACTTATCTCACACTCGGCCTGATATTGCATTTGCGGTTAGCATGGTTAGCCAATTCATGCATTCTCCTAAGGAAAAACACCTTAGTGCTGTTTATAGAATCCTCAAGTACCTCAAAAACACCCCTGGTCGAGGAATGCTCTTTAAAAGGGGACACAAGAGGATGATAGAAATCTATACAGATGCTGATTGGGCTGGCTCTGCTATGGACCGAAGATCCACTTCAGGATATTGTACCTATGTCTGGGGAAATATTGTGACCTGGAGAAGTAAGAAACAAACTGTTGTTGCCAGAAGCAGTGCAGAAGCATAATTTCGGGCGCTAGGCCATGGCATTTGTGAAGGAATCTGGTTAAGAAGGCTCCTTGGAGAATTAAAGATATCTTATTCTCTACCTGTGAGACTCTATTGTGATAATAAGGCTGCAGTCAGTATTGCTCAAAATCCTGTACATCATGACAGAACCAAACATGTGGAGGTTGATCGTCATTTTATCAAAGAAAAATTGGAGGAGGGTAGTGTATGTTTGTCATATATACCTACCAAGGAGCAAACAGCCGACATTCTCACCAAAGGATTACACAAACCCATCTTTGAGGATTTAATTAGCAAGTTGGGGATGATCAATATATATCTCCCAACTTGAGGGGGAGTGTAGAATATTCTAGAGTTTTCTACTTGTTTCTAGCAACTTGTTCCTTTGAGTAGTGTGATGCCTCTTCGGTTACTGTGTATTTTATTTATTACTTCAACTCCTTAACTACCTTGTAATCTGTATATAAAGATCCCTTTGGGTGTCAATCAATATATGAAAAATACATTTCAGTCTTATATTTCATCATTATGATACCAATCAGTTCAAGACACTCCAAAACACATGAAATAGATAAAAGTTACACGTGCTTACCTTTAAAAAATCTTCCCTTTCAACATACCAAAAATAATAGAATACGTGTCCTCCACGCAATATTCTTTTCTAATAAATGAAAGAGAGCATAGACAAAGTAAATGATAGATATTCTAATATATTAAAATTCTAACTGATCCTCTAACCTACTCACTAACAAAACAAAAAGTGGAGTGCATCTAGACGCATGATGAACCCTTAGTTCATCAGGTTTTTAAGCATGAATTAATATCAATTTGTGTGATTAAATGGATGGAAAAGAGGTTAATGTCCTGGAAATCTCTCAAATACAAGTTCTGAAGCTTATGTTGAAAATTTACATTGTTTTTGTAGGGAAATGAAGCTCAAGAAGCAAAAGAGAGAAGGAAAAAGATTCTGAAGAATTGGGCGCTAAAACGCCCAAAACTGAGCGTTTTAGCGCCCTGTTACACAAAAGATGCTGTGCTGGACATTAAAACGCCCAAAACTGAGCGTTTTAGCGCCCAAGACAGTTAAAAGAAGTTGGGCATCCGTCAAGGTTGAGCGCTAAAACGTCCAGAAATGAGAGTTTTAGCGCCCATGTCAGTTTTCAGTTGTAATTTGTAAATTATAAAAGGACAAGGGGCCTTCACATTCTGACAGATTCCAGATATCAGATCCAATCTATCATATCTCATTCTGATTTTTCCCATCACACTAGGAGAAGGGAGATCAGATCAGGTCTTTCATAGATCTGATCTGACTCCTCATTTTCTCTGAATTTCCAAATTCTTTAGGATTAGTTCTTGTAATAGTTAGTATTTCCTATGTAATTGTACTTGGAGATTGAAGACTCAACTATCATGACAATGGAGTTTGATCTATCTTTCTTCTCTTGTTTGTGTTTCAATTATGACTGAGTAGAGTCCTTTGTAGTCTGATTCAATGGAACTCAAGTTTGAATTTATGAATGGTTAATTAGATGTTTTGTTTATCTATTATATGATTGTATGAAGTTGTCTTGATTAATTCTTCATGTTGAGGAATAGTGTAGAACATACATGTTTACATTGTTTCTCTATTTTTGACAACTTCATCATCAGTGTTCTAGTAGTCAAGGGATTGATGCTAGGATTCTGATGTGATCTTAAGACCTTAGTAATTAATGCATGTATTAAGAAAGGAATCACCAAGGGATTGGGGTTTCTGATTAATGTGTCTATCAGGGTAGTAAGGGATTACATCTTGAGATGATAAGAAAAAGGTTGATCAACATCACATAGTAGATAATTCATAATGGAAATTGGTTCATCTGTAAATTCATGCTTGAGGGAAAATGACATCTGACAACTTGTTTACATTATAATTTACATTTTATTTATTTAACAAGTTTTAATTCAATTCAGTGTAGTTTCTGGTGACAAGAAATCTATGCAATCTATGAACTTTTGTTTGATTCAACTCAAGTACATATAGTTAGTCAGTTCTTGACACAAATCCTCGTGGGAACGATCTTTACTCATCATTTTATTACTTGTACGACTAGTACACTTGCTAGATCTGCAACAAGTTTTTGGCGCCGTTGCCGGGGATTTGTTCTTCAACATTGACAGACACCATTAATATTTGAGATTGAATCTTTTATTTTTCAACAATTTAAATTTATGTGTGAATTTTTGTTCTTTCTGGTCCAGAGCGCTAAAACGTTCATGCGTGACCGTTTTAGCGCGTTGCGACGCACATCAATGTGCACATGTCTCTGGAGACCAGCGCTAAAATGCTTGATTTCAACGTTTTAGCGCTGGTCCACTCATATGATTTACATGTTTCTGGGTAGTTTTGTCTTAGTTTTATTTTGCTGTTAGTTTAGTTTTGTAATTCAGTTAAGTACATTGGGATATTCATTGTTTTTGCATGATGCACATTATGATAGTACTGATGTTATTGGTTTATAAATGAATGTGTTTCAGTGATCCATTGCTGTTTCAGATTTGAATTAGTTGCTGGGGACAACAACGTTTAAATCTGGGAATTGGGTGTGATTTAATGGCAAGCAAATTTCATGGAGATGTCACACGTATTGATGAGCCAAAACAGGGAAATATCTCAATCTTTTTCTTTTCTAAGTTTTCTTGTGTGATTTAGATTTTAGCTGTAATATTGAATTTGGATTTTAGTTTTGATATGGAATTTCATGAGGATTTGACTGATCAAAGTTTTATATGATTGATCAAATTAAAGGATACAATCTTATACCTTGCATGCTGAGCTTAAATGAAATGATTGCATGACTCATTCAATGTGTAAGAGTAGAAAGATTAGTTTTGATGCATATAGAGAAAGTCAAGCATGCACTCTGAACTGTGAGGAAATTGAGCCTATACAGAAAATTTTGTTCAGAGAGCACTTCACTGCATGAATAGCTCTAGAACTTGCCCTGTTTCTTGCTTGAAATGGTTGATGATGTGTAGGGTAGAGGCATTTCCTTCTTGAACCAGAAAGTCAAATGGCCAACCTTTAAGTTCCAATTGCATGAAACACTTGAGCCTAGCCTGTTGTCTATCAAGCCAAGAACCACATTTATTCCAATCCTTCAGATTAAAAGTTTCAGATAAGTGATAAGGGATGGAGTGTTCTGTTGGGAGGAAAGTGTTTTTGCAATAAGTGAATGCAAGGTGTTGGAAACATAAGAAAGAAAGAAGGAAAAGAAAGAAAAGGTTGTGAAACACAAAGTGTTTGGAAGAGACAGAGGGAAGTATTAAAGACACAAAGTGTCTGAAAGAAAAAGAAAGAAAAAGAAATTTTTTTTTGTTAAAGACACAAAGTGTCAGGAAGAAAAGGAGGAATAAAGGTTCAAAGAAAAGAACAAGGAATGAAAAGGAAGAAAGTTGAGGGAATTAGGAAAAAATTGATTAATTACTGTGAATTCTCTCTTATCTGAATCTGATTCATTTGATCTGAACTTACCCTTTCACAGAAATCCTTACCTGTAGTCAAGCCACACACCAAGCCTCATTGCTAATCATACCAAAACTTTTTTATCTACCTTATAGATCATTGTTACTATGAATAGTGAGAAGATGGGCAAGCATATGGTAGTTTGAGTGCAGTGAAGAGTGAGTGATAAGTACATCCTTAAACACTAGTGTGCAAGAGTGTTAAAATTCTCATAATTTTTGAGAAGTTCCTAGTGAGGGGGTGTTGTTGTTTGGAAGTCTCTGTATATCATCTTTACTGATCTGTTGAAAAGTCACAAATGATGTTGGGCAAATCATAGGAAATAAGAGATTGCATGGTTATAATTTTGTATCATGAAATGTTGATCTTTTGTTAATTAAAGTCAATCCTCATGAATTTCATCTGTAAAGAATCCCAAGTCCTTCTCTGTTTTAATTCATTGCTGAGGGAAGCAATGTTCAAATCTGGGAATTGTGATGAACCCTTAGTTCATCAGGTTTTTAAGCATGAATTAATATCAATTTGTGTGATTAAATGGATGGAAAAGAGGTTAATGTCCTGGAAATCTCTCAAATACAAGTTCTGAAGCTTATGTTGAAAATTTACATTGTTTTTGTAGGGAAATGAAGCTCAAGAAGCAAAAGAGAGAAGGAAGAAGATTCCGAAGAATGGGAAAATTCTAAGTGTTGGGCGCTAAAACGCCCAAAACTGAGCGTTTTAGCGCCCTGTTACACAAAAGATGCTGGTGCTGGACATTAAAACGCCCAAAACTGAGCGTTTTAGCGCCCAAGACAGTTAAAAGAAGTTGGGCATCCGTCAAGGTTGAGCGCTAAAACGTCCAGAAATGAGAGTTTTAGCGCCCATGTCAGTTTTCAGTTGTAATTTGTAAATTATAAAAGGACAAGGGGCCTTCATATTCTGACAGATACCAGATATCAGATCCAATCTATCGTATCTCATTCTGACTTTTCCCATCACACTAGGAGAAGGGAGATCAGATCAGGTCTTTCATAGATCTGATCTGACTCCTCATTTTCTCTGAATTTCCAAATTCTTTAGGATTAGTTCTTGTAATAGTTAGTATTTCCTATGTAATTGTACTTGGAGATTGAAGACTCAACTATCATGACAATGGAGTTTGATCTATCTTTCTTCTCTTGTTTGTGTTTCAATTATGTCTGAGTAGAGTCCTTTGTAGTGTGATTCAATGGAACTCAAGTTTGAATTTATGAATGGTTAATTAGATGTTTTGTTTATCTATTATATGATTGTATGATGTTGTCTTGATTAATTCTTCATGTTGAGGAATAGTGTAGAACATACATGTTTACATTGTTCCTCTATTTTTGACAACTTCATCATCAGTGTTCTAGTAGTCAAGGGATTGATGCTAGGATTCTGATGTGATCTTAAGACCTTAGTAATTAATGCATGTATTAAGAAAGGAATCACCAAGGGATTGGGGTTTCTGATTAATGTGTCTATCAAGGTAGTAAGGGATTACATCTTGAGATGATAAGAAAAAGGTTGATCAACATCACATAGTAGATAATTCATAATGGAAATTGGTTCATCTATAAATTCATGTTTGAGGGAAAATGACATCTGACTACTTGTTTACAGTATAATTTACATTTTATTTATTTAACAAGTTTTAATTCAATTCAGTGTAGTTTCTGGTGACAAGAAATCTATGCAATCTATGAACTTTTGTTTGATCCAACTCAAGTACATATGGTTAGTCAGTGCTTGACACAAATCCTCGTGGGAACGATCTTTACTCATCATTTTATTACTTGTACGACTAGTACACTTGCTAGATCTGCAACAGCGCACATCTACTTTTAATACAATTATTGACAATATATGTTATTCCTTAAAGATATTAAATTTTTTGAGAAATTACAAATATTAAATACGAAGAAGAAAACTAATTTAAAATATAAAATTATACCTGAACACAACATGTCTTTGTCTCACCAATTGTGTAGAAGTCTCCTACTCCACGTCCATTTATGTCTCTCCCTTTTTCTCCTACGCGTAGACTCTTTTCTTTAATTATATTTAACAATGTCATTTTTTATTCTTGAAAGTAGGGTTGTCCTTGTTCAAGAACATCCATGCCTCTGCTTAATTAATACTTGTTATTAATACACTTGTTAGAAATAATTTTCATAAAAATATTATAATACTAAATTGAACCTCAATCTAAATTTGTATATATTACATAGTTTTACTTTGGTTCCAATTCTAACTAACCTAAAATGAAAAAGGAGATCAATTAATAAAAGGTTGGAAGTAATAATACCTCAAGATAAATTTGCATCTCTTTACCTGTAATTTTGACTGTGCTTTTGCAGCCAATGGTTAACCTGGTCTTGTAATATTTTGTCCATATCTTCATCATATCCCTTTATCATGTTCGCAGGCATATCTTCTAGTTTTATTTAATTTTTCAGCTCATTTTTATTTGCCTTGTTATATATGTCAATACATGCTTTGAATCCATCGCCGTCAGGCACCAAATCCCATAAAATATGTATTCTCAGAAAATAAATAAATATAGATTAATATTATTTTCACATAATAGTAAATAAGACCAGCTCATAATGCATAATTATTTAATCAAATGAAATACATTCCCGGAAGCGTACATATTTAAAACTGCATAGCGTTATATTCCTGAAAAATGTAACATTACAGTCAAAACCACCATAATTTTATTTTTCATTGCAATTATTTAAATTAATAACAAGGACAAGATATGCCTCATTTGTTGTAACAACATATGCGTCTTCACGTGTACCTTGAGTTCAGATTCTCCTATATAGTGAAATTACAATCTTTTGCTTGCGAAAATTATTAGAAATAATAAAAAGAAGCCATGGGATGAAGGGTTACATATAAATAACATAACTTCTCAGACCATAGGATAAAGGGTTAGACAGAAATCATGTGTAAGATATTTCCCTTACATGTCGTCATGCATAAGATATTTCCATTTCTATGTCGTCATTCAACAACGAATTATATTCTAAATCCATCATTCATCGTCATGCAACAACAAAATTATATTCAAAATCCATCATTCGATAATAACTCATTCCTTGGCGTCATGCGTTAGATATTCCCATAAAAATGATACAATCCGAAAAATTTACACCATTTTTGTAACATTCCTTGCCATAGACAAAGTCGTTGAGGGATGTGAAGGGGAATCTTACTTTGAAACAAAAAATTATGATACCAATCAGTTCAAGACACTCCAAAACACATGAAATAGATAAAAGTTACACGTGCTTACCTTTGAAAAATCTTCACTTTCAACATACAAAAAATAATAGAATACGTGTCCTCCACGCAATATTCTTTTCTAATAAATGAAAGAGAGAATAGACAAAGTAAATGATAGATATTCTAATATATTAAATTTCTAATTGATCCTCTAACCTACTCACTAAAAAAACAAAAAGTGCAGTGCATCTAGACGCACATCTACATTTAATACAATTATTGACAATATATGTTATTCCTTAAAGATATTAAATTTTTTGAGAAATTACAAATATTAAATACGAAGAAGAAAACTAATTTAAAATATAAAATTATACCTAAACACAACATGTCTCTGTCTCACCAATTGTGTAGAAGTCTCCTACTACACGTCTATTTATGTCTCTCCCTTTTACTTCTACGCGTAGACTTTTTTCTTTAGTTATATTTAACAATGTCATTTTTTATTCTTAAAAGTAGGGTTGTCCTTGTTCGAGAGCATCCACACCACTGCTTAATTAATACTTGTTATTAATACACTTGTTAGAAATAATTTTTATAAAAATATTATAATACTAAATTGTACTGCAATCTAAATTTGCATATCTGACATAGCTTTACTTTTGTTCCAATTCTAACTAACCTAAAATAAAAAAGGAGATCAATTAATAAAAGGTTGGAAGTAATAATACCTCAAGATAAATTTGCATCTCTTTACCTGTAATTTTGACTGTGCTTTTGCAGCCAAAGGTTAACCTGGTCTTGCAATATTTTGTCCATATCTTCATCATATCGCTTTATCATGTTTGCAAGCATATCTTCTAGTTTCATTTAATTTTTCAGCTCATTTTTATTTGCCTTGTTATTTATGTCAATACATGCTTTGAATACATCGCCGTCAGGCACCAAATCCCATAAAATATGTATTCTCATAAAATAAATAAATATAGATTAATATTATTTTCACATAATAGTAAATTAGACCAACTCATAATGCACAATTATTTAATCAAATGAAATACATTCCCGGAAGCGTACATATTTGAAACTGCATAGCGTTATATTCCTGAAAAATGTAACATTACAGTCAAAACCACCATAATTTTATTTTTCATTGCAATTATTTAAATTAATAACAAGGACAAGATATGCCTCATTTGATGTAACAACATATGCGTCTTCACGTGTACCTTGAGTTCAGATTCTCCTATATAGTGAAATTACAATCTTTTGCTTGCGAAAATTATTAGAAATAATGAAAAGAAGCCATGGGATGAAGAGTTACATATAAATAACATAACTTCTCAGACCATAGGATAAAGGGTTACACAGAAATCATGTGTAAGATATTTCCCTTTACATGTTGTCATGCATAAGATATTTCCATTTCTTTGTCATCATGCAACAACGAATTATATTCTAAATCCATCATTCAATAATAACTCTCCTTCTTTGGCGTCATGCCTGAGATATTCCCATAAAAATGATACAATACGAAAAATTTACACCATTTTTGTAACAGGCCTTACCATACACAAAGGCGATGAGGGATGTGAAGGGAAATCTTACTTTGTAACAAAAAATTATGATACCAATCAGTTCAAGACACTCCAAAACACATGAAATAGATAAAAGTTAGACGTGCTTACCTTTGAAAAATCTTCCCTTTCAACATACCAAAAATAATAGAATACGTGTCCTCCACGCAATATTCTTTCCTAATAAATGAAAGAGAGCATAGACAAAGTAAATGATAGATATTCTAATATATTAAAATTCTAACTGATCCTCTAACCTACTCACTAACAAAACAAAAAGTGGAGTGAATCTA
The DNA here is from genome assembly GCF_033153095.1 of Gastrolobium bilobum. Lineage (NCBI taxonomy): Eukaryota > Viridiplantae > Streptophyta > Magnoliopsida > Fabales > Fabaceae > Gastrolobium > Gastrolobium bilobum. The sequence goes on from NW_026898115.1 coordinate 21,338, forward strand.
GACGCACATCTACATTTAATACAATTATTGACAATATATGTTATTCCTTAAAGATATTAAATTTTTTGAGAAATTACAAATATTAAATACGAAGAAGAAAACTAATTTAAAATATAACATTATACCTGAACACAACATGTCTCTCCCTCACCAATTGTGTAGAAGTCTCCTACTCCACGTCCATTTATGTCTCTCCCTTTTTCACCTATGCGTAGACTCTTTTCTTTAATTATATTTAACAGTGTCATTTTTTATTCTTGAAAGTAGGGTTGTCCTTGCTCAGGAACATCCATTCCTCTGCTTAATTAATACTTGTTATTAATACACTTGTTAGAAATAAATTTTATAAAAATATTATAATACTAAATTGTACCTCAATCTAAATTTGTATATATTACATAGCTTTACTTTGGTTCCAATTCTAACTAACCTACAATGAAAAAGGAGATCAATTAATAAAAGGTTGGAAGAAATAATACCTCAAGATAAATTTGCATCTCTTTACTTGTAATTTTGACTGTGCTTTTGCAGCCAAGGGTTAACCTGGTCTTGTAATATTTTATCCATATCTTCATCATATCCCTTTATCATGTTTGCAGGCATATGTTCTAGTTTCATTTAATTTTTCAGCTCATTTTTATTTGCCTTGTTATATATGTCAATACATGCTTTGAATCCATCGTCGTCAGGCACCAAATCCCATAAAATATGTATTCTCAGAAAATAAATAAATATAGATTAATATTATTTTCACGTAATAGTAAATTAGACCAACTCATAATGCACAATTATTTAATCAAATGAAATACATTATCGGAAGCGTACATATTTGAAACTTCATAGCGTTATATTCCTGAAAAATGTAACATTACAGTCAAAACCACCATAATTTTATATTTCACTGCAATTATTTAAATTAATAACAAGGAAAACATATGCCTCATTTTTTGTAACAACATATGCGTCTTCACGTGTACCTTGAGTGCAGATTCTCCTATATAGTGAAATTACAATCTTATGCTTGTGAAAATTATTAGAAATAATGAAAATAAGCCATGGGATGAAGGGTTACATATAAATAACATAAATTCTCAAACCATAGGATAAAGGGTTACACAGAAATCATGTGTAAGATATTTTCCTTTACATGTCGTCATGCATAAGATATTTCCAATTCTTTGTCGTCGTGCAACAATGAATTATATTCTAAATCCATCATTCAATAATAACTCTCCTTCCTTGGCGTCATGCGTGAGATATTCCCATAAAAATGATACAATACGAAAAATTTACACAATTTTTGTAACAGGCCTTACCATACACAAAAGCGATGAGGGATGTGAAGGGAAATCTTACTTTGTAAGAAGAAATTATGATACCAATCAGTTCAAGACACTCCAAAACACATGAAATAGATAAAAGTTAGACGTGCTTACCTTTGAAAAATCTTCCTTTTCAACATACCAAAAATAATAGAATACGTGTCCTCCACGCAATATTCTTTCCTAATAAATGAAAGAGAGCATAGACAAAGTAAATGATAGATATTCTAATATATTAAAATTCTAACTGATCCTCTAACCTACTCACTAACAAAACAAAAAGTGGAGTGAATCTAGACGCACATCTACATTTAATACAATTATTGACAATATATGTTATTCCTTAAAGATATTAAATTTTTTGAGAAATTACAAATATTAAATACGAAGAAGAAAACTAATTTAAAATATAACATTATACCTGAACACAACATGTCTCTGCCTCACCAATTGTGTAGAAGTCTCCTACTCCACGTCCATTTATGTCTCTCCCTTTTTCACCTATGCGTAGACTCTTTTCTTTAATTATATTTAACAGTGTCATTTTTTATTCTTGAAAGTAGGGTTGTCCTTGCTCAGGAACATCCATGCCTCTGCTTAATTAATACTTGTTATTAATACACTTGTTAGAAATAATTTTTATAAAAATATTATAATACTAAATTGTACCTCAATCTAAATTTGTATATATTACATACCTTTACTTTGGTTCCAATTCTAACTAACCTAAAATGAGAAAGCAGATCAATTAATAAAAGGTTGGAAGTAATAATACCTCAAGATAAATTTGCATCTCTTTACCTGTAATTTTGACTGTGCTTTTGCAGCCAATGGTTAACCTGGTCTTGTAATATTTTATCCATATCTTCATCATATCCCTTTATCATGTTTGCAGGCATATGTTCTAGTTTCATTTAATTTTTCAGCTCATTTTTATTTGCCTAGTTATATATGTCAATACATGCTTTGAATCCATCGCCGTCAGGCACCAAATCCCATAAAATATGTATTCTCAGAAAATAAATGTAACATCCCGCAAAATTAGGAAAATTATTTTGTGTTTATCATAAGCGAGCATATAGTAATATTTTAAAAGATTCATGACACTAGTAAGGAGGGGTAGATTACAATTAATTATAATATAGGTAGGAATTTTTAATTACAACCTAGTGGGAAAATGAATTAATAATTAATAGATATATATATATATATATATATATATATATATATATATTTATGTGATAAGTGAACCTTTCATGAATTTATAATTAATATGTATGTATCTCATGTGATAGGTGGACCTTAGTTTATCTTAAAAACCAAAATCTGCATGTGTATGTTTCGTTGGTTGAAAACAATACTAGACAATTAGCCTTGCTATGCGCCGAGAATTGAAGTGAAGGAGAAGGGAATTGTAGTTAATTGTATTAGTGCCCTAAGAGATCAGATTTTGCCACCTTCTGCATCCAATTAGGTGAAAGTAATTCCCTTGCATGTAACCTGATTGGTAAATAGAAACATTCATTTATCCTATCCATTTTGTTCCCTTTCTAAGTGTTGATGAGAAGGGTAATCAGCTAAGCATTATGTCTAATTCTTTTGAATAAAACCAAACCCAAATTCATCCTTCCTCCCTTTCCACGCGCAGACAAAGGACCACACAAGAAAATGAATATTTCCCTTCCCATCTTCAGCCACCCGAGCGTTGATTAGGTGTTGGAAAAAAAATCTGAGTTGTGAATTGGTACCCAGAACCCAGTTCCTTTATTTTTCTCCTCAAGATCGTATGCCACATCTGCAGCAGAACAAATCTCAACCAGCTTTCAAGTTTCTTCCTCCCTCTTGAGCGCTGGGCTGAACATCAGCAGCAAGGTTACAAGCTCTGTTCCTTCCCAATCTTCTTACCCTCCAAGCCGCAAGCCACATGAACGAGTGACAAGCAACCTAGCAATTTTTCTTCCCTTTAGTTCAGCCGAGCCACAAATACCAAGAGCTGGGAATCTAATCCTTGGAGAGTATATTAAGCCTCTTGCATGTCGCTGAAACCATGTGCTTCTTGAGCAGGGAGCAAACTTACATTGCACTTTCCTCTCCTCTCCTAAGTGGCAGAACCGCACTTAGCAACAAGGTGAGGTCCCCATAGTTTCCTTGTTCATTCACACCTCGCTCGTTTAAATGGAGTTGTTCTCTGTTGCATGTAGTAGAATTCGAAACCTTGGAGCATATGGAGCATTAGAGTGCGGTCTGATTTCCTTGGCTGTTACCCTTTGGGCCGATTGATGATTTTGAGTACATCCAAGGAGGTGAGTCGAATTTCAAACCTTCTTTCCCCCACTGTCCAACCGTTGCATGTGTGACTTAGAGAGGTTAAGTTTTGTCAATTACATTCACTTGTTTCTGCATATTTGAACAAGCCTTGGGACTCTTAATATTAGCAAACTGAAATCGGTATTTTGTGAACTTGGAAAGGGTTTCCAGTAATTTTGTTAAGCTGTACTTTAAATTTAGAAACAGTAATCAAGTTTTACATGTGTTAATTGGCTGAAGGCAGTGTGCTTGAATGTGCTTATCCATAGCTAAATCGATTGTTAGGGGTTTGAAGAACTACCCTCCCCATTGTTGGACTATTTGTTGGAATAACATGATGTAGGTAACCATGTATGTGATAAAATCTTTATGGACAACATGTGTGTGAGTCTTTATAGCGCACCCTTAGTCTTGAAGAGTAGATCATGTAATTGAGAATTTCAAGCCACTAGTGATGGTCCTAACACCGAATCTGTGGGCATAAGGAACCTAAGGATTTTTGTCAATTGCTAGAAATTGGTGGAATAAATATTAAAGACTGAAAAATAATTAGCATTGGAATCAAGAAATCAGATGTGAACCAAGCTTTGAATGTGTTTATAGATTTTATTGACAGCATGTTTGAGCTTTAATTAGTGCACCTTAAGCTTTGTAGATTATATTGTGTAAAGACTAAATTGTGGCACCCAATTTAGGGGAAGAATCCGAAACTACCTACAAGGAAGACCATGACTATGTCACTGCCATCGATTGTTAAAGGAAGCCCTAAGTCAAAACAATTAAATTAGAAAAAGAACCTTGAAACCCGAATTATAAGTTTGGAAATTGCTCTCTTGATTTTGTTGGGCTGCTCTTTGAATCAGAAAAATGTTAATAGGCTTTGCATGTGCTTAGGAGTATGTAGATAGCATGATGAAAAATAAATGGACCACGCATAAGTGACAAAGGCACTGTTTTGCTAGAAAAAGAAAAATGAAATAAAATAAATAATATAGGACCTTAGATGATGGACTTAAAACCGAATCTGTGTGTTCATGGGAACTATGGGATTTTATTAAATTCTATCAATTGGAAGGATAAAATTCAAGGTAGAAAATATTAACATTAGAAGCATGATAATTGATCAAAATATAAAGATTGGAAGCCTTGTTAATGGACAAGAAACCGAAACCACAGGCATAGAGAATCAAGGCTATGTAAAGGAAAATTGGTAGCACCTAATTAATGGTGAAGACAACCAAATTAAATGCTTCGGGATTTATATTAATGTTAATTGTTAATCTTTGGCAAAAACTAAAGTTAAAACAGAAAATTAAATAACAGGTATGCATGGTAAATTGGTTAGAAGTCTTGTATTGAAAGCCCGGAAAGTACATGCATTTTATTAGAATAGTATATGTGAATTCTGATTGTTGGTACCCAATGTTTAGGTGTGCTAACTTCTAAAAGTGTGGGCTGATTGGTGATGCTTTGATAAAATAAAATGGTAAAGACTCGAGGTATGTGTAGGCGGTATTACCTAATGTGACTATTGGCTAGTGTATGGAATTGTGATGTGTTGCTCACATTTGTTCTATGTATGTTATGATGATGATGAGCCAATGGTAGGAATATGAAAGGATGATATGATATATGCATGCATCTTACATCATAATACATTTTTCTGTTGGGTGCGATTGCATTACATGGCATGTATACTTGATTCATGACATCTTGAATATATATATTTGTATTGAGGACATGTGACTGAGCATGCATCATATAGGCATGCCTGGTACCAGGAGAGGGGACACTTGGCTTCAGTCCGCATAGGTTCCACAGTGGGATTCACCTTCATGGGAGCCATTAGGAATACCCACTGTGATGCTACGCGCACGACGGTGCTATGAGCGTAAAGGAAAAAGGGCGTTATATACGCGTTATGATATATGATGAAAAGGATTAAATGTTTGAAGTGACTATTTATGATTTTGTGCCTAGTTAATATTGTTGCATTATGGTTTTGTTGCCACACTACTGGGATTTTCTCTCACCCCTTTGGGGCTGCTATTTTTACAAAATGGCAGGAGGACGTAAAAGCTTTTGAGGACTTGGATATTTGTTGTTGGCTTCTACTGTTTGGGCATGCTGCTATTGATGTGATATTTTATGGATGACTGTATGAACTTGAGAAGCTTTTATTACTGTGAACTATGATTTTATTATTGCATTACGATTTTATGACCAGCAAGTATTTTGGAAACAGATGTTGAAACGTTTGCGAAAAGGATTTTGACATGTTATCTAAATGCTGAGTTTTGAAAAGTCTTTGCGAGCACTTTGTAAGTTGTCCTACTGGGGCTACGGACCTCTGATTTTCTTATAATTTATACGCACGCGTAGCCCCAGGTGTCTAGTTTCATTATATATAAACCTTGCAAAGAAATTCGGAAAGATCGATTTATTATAAATTTTACCAGCCAGGACAGTTGTGATATTTCCACTACTTTCTCTCTTATTTTGCGAGTTATGTTTCGAGGGGCAACCGAACTCCAAATCACTATTATTTTATATGAACGTGAAGCCCCAGATGTCTAGTTTCTAGATTACAAAGAATAGTTTTTTTGAATCGTTGAAGTGAATTTTATACGAATTTTTAAAGACAGCAAGGTCTGCCAGGAAAGTTATATTTTCAGTAGTTGAGAAATTTTGAAAGTATACTTTTATTTTTGTGACGAACCCGATTTCAATTATAAGTTTCAATTGCCATTGTAAAAGTGATTTTCAGTCTCTAAAATATGATTAAAGAACTCTAATCCGCTTAGCAAACAACTCTCTTGGATGCATACAAGGGAGGGTGTTACACTAATTGGTATCAGAGCAGTTTTGATCCAAGGTGTTTGTGTGTGATTGTTGCATTGGTTGCTGTTTGTTAATCATTGCTGTTTGTTTGAGTATGTTTCTTCACTGCTGTTTGAATTTAACTGTTTATTGGTTGTTGACTGTTAGGATTAAATCACTGTATTGTCTGACTCATGATTGGCACGTGCTGAATTATTCTTTTAAATTATGAAAGTTAGTATGATTAAAATGTTAGAGTTGTTATGAGCTATAGTGAAATCACCTTATTGAATTGTTAATTAAAGCAATATGAAATTAACTTACTTGGAGCAGCTTTGAGTCTCGAGAATTGTGTGAGATACTATTTGGTTTTCTGAAATGTAGACTCTATTGTATAGATTTACCTTGTTGTTGACCTGATAAGTAGAAGGCAGTTGTGCAGTAATAAGTGTAGCCTGGTTGAGAAATTGAGTTAACCTGTTCTATTGATTGACTGGTTTGCTGTTGATATTAGTGATGTTGTTCAGGTTGCCGTATATTATGTTCTATTTTATTATATGCCCTGTTCGGTTGTGCTGTTCATATTATGCATTGAATTATTTGATTGGAAGTGTTTGCTACTACTAAATTGTGCAAGAGTTGTCTGACAGTGTTATGTTGTAGTTGAATGGGAATGTGTGAATTGTCTAATTGTATGATGGATTATTTGATATTCTGTCTTGAAGTGGGAACCGTGTCTTAATCTTGAAACTACTGTCGTGTATGTCATGCGGTGAGTAGGATCCGCTCGTTGCTTGGCATGACGAAAGTAGAATTAGCATCTATGAGACACGAAAACCTCCTCAGGAGAGAAGTCTGATGTGTAGTAGGTTGTAATTGAATAATTCCTAAAGGAAGAATAAATAACGAAGTATGGAATTTGATGATTCCCAGTGTGTGATGAGATGATACTCTAGCTGTGACTGGGAATGGGTCTGGCAACACATTCTCCGGTAACACGGTAGTATCAAACTGTCAAACACCGAGAATCAATTGATGAAAAAGTTTTGTTTGGTGATTTTGGTACAGATGTTTGAAACTATGTGAGAATCTGATCTAAGGAATGACTTGAATAACTAGAATAAATAAACTAAACTTTGTTTTGGTCTTGATTCGTCGGGATAGAAATGTAATGAGGAGTCTTCGAATTGATAAATTGAAATTATGACAATATATTATTGCTTTGGGTATCAGTTGTTGGGTATAGCAATTAAAAAGAAGTATTTGAAATTGAATTTTTGGTAATAGACCAGAATTTGAGTTTATGAGCTGCTTAAATTATTTTAACTGTCTAGGATGTGAAACCTATAGTTGTAATGTTTAGTTAAAATCGGTTCGGGTGCTGTGCTCAAGAAATTATAAGTGTTTCATGATATGAATGAGTATGTGTTGTCATAATCTAATTACTACATGAGACCCTGTTATTTTATTGAATCTGGCTGGGTTGACTTTTCTGTTTTGAGCATTTGATTTTGTGAATTTTATTTTACGTTAGAAGTAGAAATTTAATGTGTGGGATATGCTAGGAAGAGTATTAGAACTAAGTTTGAGGTGAAAAGTATAGTTTTGTCAGTAACTGTATTATTTTTATTATTGTGCATCACTCTAAAGGGATACTTAACTGCAATTAAAACGTTGAATGTGGGTATTGTGTATGCGAAATATGAAAGCTTGATTTAGTTGATGGATTATGATTGGAGCTGTTGTAAATTGTAATGTGTGTAATAATTGGAAAGTTCATGTCACGGTGAATGGATCCTCTTATCTGTGGAGTCAATTACATCTGAGGTACCTAGGAGAGCGGAAAGCTCGAGGAAGTTTTCTCATAGGGGTGTTTGACGAACTGCAGGAGAGGTACCAACTGACGTGATATGTACGTAGGGTAGGCTAAGATTAGTTAGCTACGTACTTGACTGTTTGATATTTTGGATTTGTTGAGTACGTTGTAAAGGATAGACTTGAGTACATCTGACTTTAGGAAAATTGTAGACAATACCTACAGAATGAACATACAAACTTAACATCTCTTGTAATCATGGCAATTAGAAGTTAGAACCTTGGAATCCTAGTATCCTTACTCACATTCTCAAGTCAGCTTCATAGTTAGAGTTAATTACAAGTGCCTCCAAAACCCTAAGCTCTAAGCAAAAAGCACTACCTAGCAATGTGAATCCTTTTCCGCAAGATAGTAGCAAATATTGTGCTGTTAAATTAATTGATGCTGTAAATTTTTATGTCCCTAAAGTGATGGACTAAGACCTTTAGGAAATAAGAACGTTTATTATAATTCTGATTGTGATGAAATTTTGTGATTTTTCGAATACTCTTCTACATGGTAAATTGGAATATGATGCGTTCTGTTTTACTTCTTTGACTTCTTGTATACTATTAAATTGTGGAAATCCACTCATGATGGCTGTCGAGGCAGGTAAGTAGTTGTGAAATTAGGTATTGAATTGAATTTTATCATATGTAAGGAATAATTAGGGAGTGGACGAAATTGTAATCTGTAACATGTAAACTTTAAAGATAAAATAAGAGTAATTAAAGGTCCTAGTCACTTAATCATCTGTTTGCACAAGTATTAGGCAGGTATCTAATTGTTTTAAAATTGTCCAATTTGGAATGGTAAAATTTTGATTGTGTTATCAATTGTGAAGCACTCTTGTGAACTGAACTGTTGACTCTCAACTTAGCATGCATAAAATTTTAGGGTCATATTGTAGGTAATCACATGCATTTTAAGTATAGTAAGTTAGCAGGTGTATCAATAAGAGTACGACATGTTAGTGATATTGACACACATAAAGAAACGAAGAACATGAGTAACAAAGTAATGGATAACTAGGGATTTTTGTTTAATAAAATAATATGTGGTTTTACTTAGTCTTTGTTTTAGTATATGGTCTTTGAAGTTAATTAAAATGAAACCAGAAAATTGTTGCTATGAATAAGCCTAGGAAAAAATTTTATTCCCTACCATGCAAGTAAAATTATGCTCTATATTGTCTGACGAACATGTCAAGTCTGGCTTGTTTGTAATACTCTGAATTAATTGATGACTGTTATAGACGTCCAGCTAGATGTGGTAGTATGTTTTGCATGAATGCGTATGTGTTGGCATTCGCCTTGAGTAGTTAGCGAAATTGGTAGGACGAAGTTTGGGGACAAACTTCAAATTTGGTGGGGAGAGTGTAACATCCCGCAAAATTAGGAAAATTATTTTGTGTTTATCATAAGCGAGCATATAGTAATATTTTAAAAGATTCATGACACTAGCAAGGAGGGCTAGATTACAATTAATTATAATATAGGTAGGAATTTTTAATTACTACCTAGTAGGAAAATGAATTAATAATTAATAGATATATATATATATATATATATATATATATATATGTTATAAGTGAACCTTTCATGAATTTATAATTATGTATGTATCTCATGTGATAGGTGGACCTTAGTTTATCTTAAAAACCAAAATCTGCATGTGTATGTTTCATTGGTTGAAAACAATACTAGACAATTAGCCTTGCTGTGCGCCGAGAATTGAAGTGAAGGAGAAGGGAATTGTAGTTAATTGTATTAGTGCCCTAATAGATCAGATTTTGCCACCTTCTGCATCCAATTAGGTGAAAGTAATTCCCTTGCATGTAACCTGATTGATAAATAGAAACCTTCATTTATCCTATCCATTTTGTTCCATTTCTAAGCGTTGATGAGAAGGGTAATCAGCTAACCATTATGTCTAATTCTTTTGAATAAAACCCAACCCAAATTCATCCTTCCTCCCTTTCCACGCGCAGACAAAGGACCACACAAGAAAATGAATATTTCCCTTCCCATCTTCAGCCACCCGCGCTGATTAGGTGTTGGAAAAAAAATCTGAGTTGTGAATTGGTACCCAGAACCCAGTTCCTTTATTTTTCTCCTCAAGATCGTATGCCACATCTGCAGCAGAACAAATCTCAACCAGCTTTCAAGTTTCTTCCTCCCTCTTGAGCGATGGGCTGAACATCAGCAGCAAGGTTACAAGCTCTGTTCCTTCCCAATCTTCTTACCCTCCAAGCCGCAAGCCACATGAACGAGTGACAAGCAACCTAGCAATTTTTCTTCCCTTTAGTTCAGCCGAGCCACAAATACCAAGAGCTGGGAATCTAATCCTTGGAGAGTATATTAAGCCTCTTGCATGTCGCTGAAACCATGTGCTTCTTGAGCAGGGAGCAAACATTCATTGCACTTTCCTCTCCTCTCCTAAGTGGAAGAACCGCACTTAGCAACAAGGTGAGGTCCCCATAGTTTCCTTGTTCATTCACACCTCGCTCGTTTAAATGGAGTTGTTCTCTGTTGCATGTAGTAGAATTCGAAACCTTGGAGCATATGGAGCATTAGAGTGCGGTCTGATTTCCTTGGTTGTTACCCTTTGGGCCGATTGATGATTTTGAGTACAACCAAGGAGGTGAGTCGAATTTCAAAACTTCTTTCCCCCACTGTCCAGCCGTTGCATGTGTGACTTAGAGAGGTTAAGTTTTGTCAATTACATTCACTTGTTTCTGCATATCTGAACAAGCCTTGGGACTCTTAATATTAGCAAACTGAAATCGGTATTTTGTGAACTTGGAAAGGGTTTCCAGTAATTTTGTTAAGCTGTACTTTAAATTTAGAAACAGTAATCAAGTTTTACATGTGTTAATTGGCTGAAGGCAGTGTGCTTGAATGTGCTTATCCATAGCTAAATCGATTGTTAGGGGTTTGAAGAACTACCCTCCCCATTGTTGGACTATTTGTTGGAATAACATGATGTAGGTAACCATGTATGTGATAAAATCTTTATGGACAGCATGTGTGTGAGTCTTTATAGCGCACCCTTAGTCTTGAAGAGTAGATCATGTAATTGAGAATTTCAAGCCACTAGTGATGGTCCTAACACCGAATCTGTGGGCATAATGAACCTAAGGATTTATGTCAATTGCTAGAAATTGGTGGAATAAATATTAAAGACTGAAAAATAATTAGCATTGGAATCAAGAAATCAGATGTGAACCAAGCTTTGAATGTGTTTATAGATTTTATTGACAGCATGTTTGAGCTTTAATTAGTGCACCTTAAGCTTTGTAGATTATATTGTGTAAAGACTAAATTGTGGCACCCAATTTAGGGGAAGAATCCGAAACTACCTACAAGGAAGACCATGACTATGTCACTGCCATCGATTGTTAAAGGAAGCCCTAAGTCAAAATAATTAAATTAGAAAAAGAACCTTGAAACCCGAATTATAAGTTTGGAAATTGCTCTCTTGATTTTGTTGGGCTGCTCTTTGAATCAGAAAAATGTTAATAGGCTTTGCATGTGCTTAGGAGTATGTAGATAGCATGATGAAAAATAAATGGACCACGCATAAGTGACAAAGGCACTGTTTTGCTAGAAAAAGAAAAATGAAATAAAATAAATAATATAGGACCTTAGATGATGGACTTAAAACCGAATCTGTGTGTTCATGGGAACTATGGGATTTTATTAAATTCTATCAATTGGAAGGATAAAATTCAAGGTAGAAAATATTAACATTAGAAGCATGATAATTGATCAAAATATAAAGATTGGAAGCCTTGTTAATGGACAAGAAACTGAAACCACAGGCATAGAGAATCAAGGCTATGTAAAGGAAAATTGGTAGCACCTAATTAATGGTGAAGACAACCAAATTAAATGCTTCGGGATTTATATTAATGTTAATTGTTAATCTTTGGCAAAAACTAAAGTTAAAACAGAAAATTAAATAACAGGTATGCATGGTAAATTGGTTAGAAGTCTTGTATTGAAAGCCCGGAAAGTACATGCATTTTATTAGAATAGTATATGTGAATTCTGATTGTTGGTACCCAATGTTTAGGTGTGCTAACTTCTAAAAGTGTGGGCTGATTGGTGATGCTTTGATAAAATAAAATGGTAAAGACTTGAGGTATGTGTAGGCGGTATTACCTAATGTGACTATTGGCTAGTGTATGGAATTGTGATGTGTTGCTCACATTTGTTCTATGTATGTTATGATGATGATGAGCCAATGGTAGGAATATGAAAGGATGATATGATATATGCATGCATCTTACATCATAATACATTTTTCTGTTGGGTGCGATTGCATTACATGGCATGTATACTTGATTCATGACATCTTGAATATATATATTTGTATTGAGGACATGTGACTGAGCATGCATCATATAGGCATGCCTGGTACCAGGAGAGGGGACACTTGGCTTCAGTCCGCATAGGTTCCACAGTGGGATTCACCTTCATGGGAGCCATTAGGAATACCCACTGTGATGCTACGCGCACGACGGTGCTATGAGCGTAAAGGAAAAAGGGCGTTATATACGCGTTATGATATATGATGAAAAGGATTAAATGTTTGAAGTGACTATTTATGATTTTGTGCCTAGTTAATATTGTTGCATTATGGTTTTGTTGCCACACTACTGGGATTTTCTCTCACCCCTTTGGGGCTGCTATTTTTACAAAATGGCAGGAGGACGTAAAAGCTTTTGAGGACTTGGATATTTGTTGTTGGCTTCTACTGTTTGGGCATGCTGCTATTGATGTGATATTTTATGGATGACTGTATGAACTTGAGAAGCTTTTATTACTGTGACCTATGATTTTATTATTGCATTACGATTTTATGACCAGCAAGTATTTTGGAAACAGATGTTGAAACGTTTGCGAAAAGGATTTTGACATGTTATCTAAATGCTGAGTTTTGAAAAGTCTTTGCGAGCACTTTGTAAGTTGTCCTACTGGGGCTACGGACCTCTGATTTTCTTATAATTTATATGCACGCGTAGCCCCAGGTGTCTAGTTTCATTATATATAAACCTTGCAAATAAATTCCAAAAGATCGATTTATTATAAATTTTACCAGCCAGGACAGTTGTGATATTTCCACTACTTTCTCTCTTATTTTGCGAGTTATGTTTCGAGGGGCAACCGAACTCCAAATCACTATTATTTTATATGAACGTGAAGCCCCAGATGTCTAGTTTCTAGATTACAAAGAATATTTTTTTGAATCGTTGAAGTGAATTTTATACAAATTTTTAAAGACAGCAAGGTCTGCCAGGAAAGTTATATTTTCAGTAGTTGAGAAATTTTGAAAGTATACTTTTATTTTTGTGACGAACCCGATTTCAATTATAAGTTTCAATTGCCATTGTAAAAGTGATTTTCAGTCTCTAAAATATGATTAAAGAACTCTAATCCGCTTAGCAAACAACTCTCTTGGATGCATACAAGGGAGGGTGTTACAATAAATAAATATAGATTAATATTATTTTCACATAATAGTAAATTAGACCAACTCATAATGCTCAATTATTTAATCAAATGAAATACATTCCCGGAAGCGTACATATTTGAAACTGCATAGCATTATATTCCTGAAAAATGTAACATTACAGTCAAAACCACCATAATTTTTTTTTCCACTGCAATTATTTAAATTAATAACAAGGACAAGATATGCCTCGTTTGTTGTAACAACATATGCGTCTTCACGTGTACCTTGAGTTCAGATTCTCCTATATAGTGAAATTACAATCTTATGCTTGTGAAAATTATTAGAAATAATGAAAATAAGCCATGGGATGAAGGGTTACATATAAATAACATAAATTCCCAGACCATAGGATAAAGGGTTACACAGAAATCATGTGTAAGATATTTTCCTTTACATGTCGTCATGCATAAGATATTTCCATTTCTTTGTCGTCGTGCAACAATGAATTATATTCTAAATCCATCATTCAATAATAACTCTCCTTCCTTGGCGACATGCGTGAGATATTCCCATAAAAATGATACAATACGAAAAATTTACACCATTTTTGTAACAGGCCTTACCATACACAAAGGAGATGAGGGATGTGAAGGGAAATCTTACTTTGTAAGAAGAAATTATGATACCAATCAGTTCAAGACACTCCAAAACACATGAAATAGATAAAAGTTAGACGTGCTTACCTTTGAAAAATCTTCCTTTTCAACATACCAAAAATAATAGAATATGTGTCCTCCACGCAATATTCTTTCCTAATAAATGAAAGAGAGCATAGACAAAGTAAATGATAGATATTCTAATATATTAAAATTCTAACTGATCCTCTAACCTACTCACTAACAAAAAAAAAAAGTGGAGTGAATCTAGACGCACATCTACATTTAATACAATTATTGACAATATATGTTATTCCTTAAAGATATTAAATTTTTTGAGAAATTACAAATATTAAATACGAAGAAGAAAACTAATTTAAAATATAACATTATACCTGAACACAACATGTCTCTGCCTCACCAATTGTGTAGAAGTCTCCTACTCCACGTCCATTTATGTCTCTCCCTTTTTTACCTATGCGTAGACTCTTTTCTTTAATTATATTTAACAGTGTCATTTTTTATTCTTGAAAGTAGGGTTGTCCTTGCTCAGGAACATCCATGCCTCTGCTTAATTAATACTTGTTATTAATACACTTGTTAGAAATAATTTTTATAAAAATATTATAATACTAAATTGTACCTCAATCTAAATTTGTATATATTACATAGCTTTACTTTGGTTCCAATTCTAACTAACCTAAAATGAGAAAGCAGATCAATTAATAAAAGGTTGGAAGTAATAATACCTCAAGATAAATTTGCATCTCTTTACCTGTAATTTTGACTGTGCTTTTGCAGCCAATGGTTAACCTGGTCTTGTAATATTTTATCCATATCTTCATCATATCCCTTTATCATGTTTGCAGGCATATGTTCTAGTTTCATTTAATTTTTCAGCTCATTTTTATTTGCCTAGTTATATATGTCAATACATGCTTTGAATCCATCGCCGTCAGGCACCAAATCCCATAAAATATGTATTCTCAGAAAATAAATAAATATAGATTAATATTATTTTCACATAATAGTAAATTAGACCAACTCATAATGCTCAATTATTTAATCAAATGAAATACATTCCCGGAAGCGTACATATTTGAAACTGCATAGCATTATATTCCTGAAAAATGTAACATTACAGTCAAAACCACCATAATTTTTTTTTCCACTGCAATTATTTAAATTAATAACAAGGACAAGATATGCCTCGTTTGTTGTAACAACATATGAGTCTTCACGTGTACCTTGAGTTCAGATTCTCCTATATAGTGAAATTACAATCTTATGCTTGTGAAAATTATTAGAAATAATGAAAATAAGCCATGGGATGAAGGGTTACATATAAATAACATAAATTCTCAGACCATAGGATAAAGGGTTACACAGAAATCATGTGTAAGATATTTCCCTTTACATGTCGTCATGCGTAAGATATTTCCATTTTTTTGTCGTCATGCAACAAGGAATTATATTCTATATCCATCATTCATCGTCATGCAACAACGAATTATATTCAAAATCCATCATTCAATAATAACTCTCCTTCCTTGGCGTCATGCGTTAGATATTCCCATAAAAATGATACAAACTAAAAAATTTACACCATTTTTGTAACAGGCCTTACCATACACAAAGGCGATGAGGGATGAGTAGGGAAATCTTACTTTGTAAGGAGAAATTATGATACCAATCAGTTCAAGACACTCCAAAACACATGAAATACATAAAAGTTAGACGTGCTTACCTTTGAAAACTCTTCCCTTTCAACATACCAAAAATAATAGAATACGTGTCCTGTAACAGCCCGTTACGTACCGGTATTGTTAACATTAATTATGATATTAAGCGCAGTTACAATCACAACAGTTCATTTAAAAAAACGAGAATAAATTTTTTCCGACTATTACGCGAGCATTTAAATCATAAAAAAGCGTAATAATTAAAAGCTGTGACCGTAACCGTAAACTCTTGCGGAAGACTTATTTCAACTATTTTTATAACTTACATCATTTATTATGAGTTACTAAGGAGTTCCCATAAACTCACTTAGCCTATTTCCAATTTTACGTTTTTACCAATTCGAACATGTTTCACTCTAAATTTTTCTGCGACCAAACCGATCGCAACCAACCCTTCTTCTCAGATTATATTTTTGTATTACTTAATTCCCTTTTTAACAAGCTATCATACGCTCAATTCGGAGCTCATTTGCTCCGGTTATCGCCGTTTGAAGTTGGATAAGCAATTAGCCCAAACAACCCCAAAAACAGCTCCAAACCACTCACATTGCTCGAATTACTGCACTCAATCCACTAAACCATTTGCTCTCAAAATTTTATCCTACAAACTAGACATCTCAAAATTCATTTTGATATATCACACGCTTAATTTTACTGAGAAATGAAGCGGGAATTAATTTCCCAAATCCGGTCCAGAATCTGCCTCAGGTGCAGGGGCACATGGGCAGTCCGTGTTTCTCTATTTTTTTCAGGCCGAATATAAACCCAGAATTTCCTGAAATTTTTACACAAGGTAGAGGACATCTCAAACTTCAAAATGGCGTATGACACGTCCCTAGGGGACCTCTATGGAGGGAGATATGCTCTCCCGAAGTTCGCCTAAAATCTGCCAATTCTACAGAAAATTCGCCAGAGTTTCCTTTGTTTTTCCAATAATCCCAAATTGTAAACGATCATTTAAACCTCAAATGTACCTAATAAACACATGATAATACAGTAATAATCCAATAGGTGGCACACACAAGGACCAACAACGCCTTGGGGCACTTACAACCCAATCCAGTTTATAGTTATTAAACATAGAGTCCATATTAATCATTCTTAAGTAGTTGCAATCACTAACACCTTTTTCATGCATATTTCCATCATACATATTATCATAACCTAAAATAGGCCTAAGGCCCTTCCATCATAAATAGACATGCATCAATACTATTACAATATGGCTTTACAAATTACAACTTGAAACTAAAACTTCAAATTACATTCTTCTAAAATTTCAACTTAATTTAAAAGACAACATAACCAAATACATCACTACTAGACTTAGGCAAAATGGCATGAACAAGATGCTAATGAAGCTACTAGTAAATACAAATGACATGTTCATGCCCTATGTTTAGCGTAGGCCACACGGCCAACAAAATGCAAAATATGACGCGCTCCACCGCTCACTCAACGGGCCTCTTGCCCGAGGCTCCTGCTCCACTGCTACCTCCTGAAATAAATGCCCCGAGACGGGGTGAGATATACGAATATATCTCAGTAACCAAGAGGTTCTGGAGAAAACTCCACCCAATGGTTCACTTCGATGCATATCAATAGAATACAACAACCACTTTGAAAACGGGATATAACAAGGGATTTAGAGAATGGGGAATATAAAGAAAACAAAATACGACGATACGGGATGGTAACCCCAATTCCACGTACGCCCTCGGCATATATAAGCCTATGGGTATCATCCAAGGTGTGTTCACAGAAACCACAACCATGATGCCCAAACCAACCAAAACGCCAAAGACATTCCTAGTGTGCTCCTACCCGGATCACACACCATGACCGCAGTCAACTGGAACTCCCTCCTGGAGACCTATCCAGCGGAAGTCCGAAAATGCCCGAAGGCTAATAAAACTGTCTACTGGCCAGAGACTCGGTACTGCAGTACCCATAGCAATAATGCATGCATGCTCATGTGTTCTATATTATTCATACACACTTCCTACCGTTGCCATCAACTGGCAAGGTGGAACAGAAAAGGGGAACAAGCCCCAGTACCAAGAGGTTACCTTAAGTAGTTTCCTCACTAGCTCCGCAGCAGCTTATCCCACAACTTGGTACACAGTGGAATGCCTACACAGAGGACATTCCCAATCTCTTATAATTCAAACAATACATGCTAATTTACAATTATACATGCATTGAACTAAATACATACCTCAATCCACTTGGTCCAAGACCAAGGGTAACTCCCATATTCAAGTTTCGGGATTCAAGTCAACGTACGGCAACCTATACAATTACGTACATCCATCAGTACGCGTCAAATATCATCAAAACGCAAAATCACAAAATCACCTCACCCACACTTGGTAGGTTCGGCCATCCTAGGCTTATTTCCACTTTTTCGTAATCATCGTCATTTAATTCTGAATGTCAAACTCAATATAACATCACCTTACAGTTTTCACCAACTTTCACCAATCATCTTGGTTGTTCGAATCAATCAACCACACTAAGCCATTTCACTACTAACTGATGGACCACTAAAAATGTCATGTCTCTCACATGCAAGTCTCATCCTATAGGAATCTTTGAAACTTGATTATCAAGTCACATAAAACTAAATCCATCATTGCCACCACTTATACAATTCCCCACCGATTGGTATCTCAATCTCTCAGAATATTCCAAGCTACCACCGCACTCAGCCCTACCTCATTAATACTTAACCAAAACAACATCAACATTGTTCATTTTCCACACACTTTCCACGATAAGTGGCATATGCGATTATATATAACACTTCTCAATCTACTCCACCCGTAAGTCAGGCTATCAAATTTTTTTGGTAACCAATTACAATTCCAGTTTTCAACTATATTTACACATTCGTGCTTGATTTCATCACAATTTACCTTTTCTAAGGGTTAATAATTCACCGTTTTAACCTGAACTCTTGATCATCACCAGCCTTCTTAGAAGGACACTCACTCAATCTGTCAACATCAATCTCGTTATTATCTCTTTCATCATAAGACGAGAATTCCAACAAGTTTACTACCTCACTTGGAGCCGAAATTATTTCATCAAACTTACTTTACACCCACAATAGTGTTTCACTATCACACTTCAAAAAAAAAAATTTACACACTATGCCTCACCTCTTGTATCCAATTCTGACATACTATTGTCCATTTACAAATATTTGACCTCATTTTTGCGTTAATCACATGGAAGAACTCTCTCAATACAGTGGGTAAAAACATTCTTAGGTTTTAACCGCTCGAGCTCTTGCTGTCCTCAGGGCCCCAGATGTAATGACCCACCGATCAGAGAATCCACCCATATGATCCATGCAGTAATGATAAACTACCACCTGCTGACTGTGTTCTAATAGTATTCCCAACATTTCTTATTTGAGCACTTATGTAGACCAACTCAACTATAATAGCAGTCTCATCACTGCGGGATACTTCCTCATCTCATATCACTCATATAACATAATAATAGTCTTCGGGAACATAATCCACACGGAGATGGCTACACACTCCGGGCACATAGGCCGCACAGAGATGGTAATATAGTGTCTCATAACGTGCACCCAGTGCACAGAGGAGTTCATATTTATATCACATCTGTATACAACAGCAAACGTGTACCCAGTACACAGGGGAGTTCATACTTATAACATATCCGTATATAACGGCAAAACTGGTACTCCGTACACTCCAGATCACACATGGACCCAGTCCATTTGGTGTCTGTCTCACCTCTGTATATATAACAGCAAAATATCTTTGGTATATTCACATGGGGCTATCCCCATAATCATAGCAGTAGTGGTATAATATACCCTGTTACATATAAGTCAATTCGTCTTACTCTCTCATTTCATTCTTCTCACTGATAGTTTACACATAAGTCACTATTATCATAATTCACATTCTCTTCGTAATTTCGTACACGTTTTCTAACTTTTAATAGTTTTTTCTGTCATGTTACCGTTCAAATCCATAGTCCATTATCTCTTCCTTGCTTATTCTTCTCACAGATTATTTTCTCTCTTACTTTGACTATTCAATTGGCATAGTTCACAACATAATCTCTATTCCGTGAATCCATAATTTTCTCAAAGTTCTGTACACATCTCACATATACTTCCCATCACACAGGGATCTTCTAAACATATTCGTCCTATCACAAAAGACTAATTTCACCTCAATCCGTGCACTGGAAAATTATATCAATCCTTGCACTAACACTTATACCTCAACTCATTAACTACTCTTATCATTTTTGTTTTGACATTACACATTAGCTCTTTTGCTAAACACATAATTCCACACTTTATTGTAACTTAGTTCATACACTAATCACATGATTTCCCATCAGGTTGTACATTAGCTCATTCTCTAATCATACAATCTCTTCAGATACTTCCCATCATCGGGATTTCATTCGGCCTCATTGTCCTTTTACAAAAATTTAATAATTTACCTCAGCACAGATAATTAGGCGCTCAGGCCATCACAAGGCGTACATACACATATATGTATACTGGCACTTAGACCATCACTGGATTATCATCCGTTTATTCATCAGAATAGGTATACTGGCCATCAGGCCATTAGGTATTATTCACAATGCATTACAACATCCACTAGTAATTAGGCCATTTAAATTACGATATTTATTCTTTGAGATTTCCAAGAGACCTACATCATGGATCAATCCTCTTATGCTTCATAACACCTGAATCTCTACATAGTAGCCATTTCCAAGGAGAATTTCACACATTAACACACACCTATAATCGTATTTGTTTCCTTCATGGCATATCGGTCAAGCTAGACCATTATTCCGTTACGGACAATCATACTCTCAATGAACCTTGTTCAATGCCATCCATGGCGATTCTCTCAATTTCTTCATTCTACTCATAATACATAATTATTTCGTCTCACCGATGCTTACTCAACACTAACTCCTTATGGATTTAAATCCCATATTTCGATACATCTCAATTTATCAATTGACCAACATTATAATTTCAAGTGGTCAAATCCCATAAGATTAATCATCAATTATTCTATTTATTTCTCTCCATGAACCATCTCACTTTGTTTAAGTGTACATCATCCATCAAGGACTTATAACTTCTAGTCACCATAAAATATTCAAACTCGTGCCTAAGCATATCTGTTCACCATTTTCAATAATCCAACAGGTTCTAAACCTTTCTCCTTGATGAAGTCTATTCACCAAGTCCATTGTACACACTATACTACACACATACTTGGAAGCTTTACCCATACCATTTCCATACTATGGACTCATCTCAATTATATATCTTTATTATTCATGGTACTACAAGGTTCATCCATGCAATACTACAAGGTTCATACACTAATCACATGATTTCCCATCAGGTTGTACATTAGCTCATTCTCTAATCATACAATCTCTTCAGATACTTCCCATTCCCTTTCAACATACCAAAAATAATAGAATACGTGTCCTCCACGCAATATTCTTTTCTAATAAATGAAAGAGAGAATAGACAAAGTAAATGATAGATATTATAATATATTAAATTTCTAATTGATCCTCAAACCTACTCACTAATAAAACAAAAAGTGAAGTGCATCTAGACGCACATCTACATTTAATACAATTATTGACTATAAATGTTATTCATTAGAGATATTAAATTTTTGAGAAATTACAAATATTAAATACGAAGAAGAAAACTAATTTAAAATATAAAATTATACCTAAACACAACATGTCTCTGTCTCACCAATTGTGTAGAAGTAGTCTCCTACTACACGTCTATTTATGTCTCTCCCTTTTTCTTCTACGCGTAAGCTCTTTTCTTTAGTTATATTTAACAATGTCATTTTTTATTCTTAAAAGTAGGGTTGTCCTTGTTCGAGAGCATCCACGCCACTGCTT